>NC_063209.1:1320521-1620521 GCF_017589495.1 Alosa alosa
GAAACACATCTGCCATGGCCACGCATTTGCAGCGACATCACCCCGGTGTTTCACTGACAGGAGTGAAACCGAAAGCGGCTCAACAACCGCTTATCACCGCGGCATTTAAACAGCCCCTTCCTGCACAATCCGACCGGGCTAAAGCTATCACACACGCTATCGGTGTGTTTATAGCTGCAGACATGATGCCTTATTCAGTCAAAACGAGGGTTTTAAATACATGCTGAGCGTGCTCGAGCCACGTTACAACATCCCGTCGCGCACCCACTTCAGCGAAAAGATTGTGCCAGATCTTTATGAGCAGGAGAAGAAAAAAGTTGTGGATGAACTATCTGTAGCACCCTCTGTTGCACTCACAACAGACAGGTGGACGTCGAGGGGAACGGTGAGCTATGTGACAATAACAGCTCACTTCATCACAGCAGACTGGGAGATGAGAAGTCCGGTGCTGCAGACACGCCCCCTCTACGAAAGTCACACAGGCAGTCATCTTGCGCAGATACTGACACAAGCAGTGGAGGAATGGAAGATGCTCACTACTAATATCCCAGTCACAACTGATAATGCCAAAAATCAAATAAATGCAGTGAATGAGGCAGGACTGGGCCCACAGATAGGGTGCTTTGCACATGTAGTGAATTTGGCATCACAGAAGGGAATCTCAGTCAATAGGATGGACCGCCTCCTTGGGAGGATCAGGAAGGTGGTTTCCCACTTCCACAGAAGCACAACAGCTGCTCATGTGCTTAAGACAAGGCAAGAGATGCTAAAGCTGCCTACTCATAAGCTCATCCATGATGTCCCAACAAGGTGGAATTCCACTTATGATATGTTGGAGCGTTATCTGGAGCAGCAGGCAGCTATATACTCTGCATTGACTGACAAGACCCTAAAGAAAAATGTCAAAGACATCATAACCCTCTCTGATGATGATGTGAGAGTGGCAGAGGAGGTCCTCTAGGTGCTTAAACCCCTTAAAACTGTTAATCTCTGCTGAGCACTGAAACTTTGCCATCTGTGTCAATGATCCTGCCACTGAAAACAAGGATTCTACAATACATGGCTCCAAGTGCGGAAGACAGCACCATCACTCAAGATGTCAAGACTGCCATTAGAGAGGACCTGAAGCCCAGATACACTTCACCCCCTACTCTACAGGACTACCTTCACAGATCTACTGCCCTGGATCCGAGGTTCAAGTCCTCGCTGCTACCCTCCAGCAGCATTTTTATAAAACACATGACCCTCCCTGGCCAATTGTCGATACCTTCCGCCCACGGTTTTAAGCGCTATGAGAACACATCGACTTAAGCTACCGTTCTAAAATCAACCTCAGCTTTCTGATCTTACACATCACACTTCACCAAGATGGTGGCCATTTCAGTAGATTTACTCCCTAACATTGTTGTGGAAACACAATAAGCATGGAAACTAAATGCACACTTCCTGCAACTGCAATAGCCTACTTGAAATAAGTTACTCCTCTAGTAAGTATTCACATGAAATAAAACAATAAAACATTGAGACCATTCAACAAAGCACACTGGGTAATAACAAATTCAACACATGAACTTGTTGCTATGGACTGGTCTCTAGGCTTCCACAGTCATTGTAAAGCTGCCGAAGCTGAACATTATCCAAAACTAAATTTCTCAGACGAGCGTCAATTTGGGAGCTTGCCACACTCCTTCCTTCTCAAATGACTTGAAAAGGCCGTTTGCACAATTTCACAAATAATCACCAGGGACCAAAAAATACCTAACATGCCAACTTTTTCCGGGTTTATCATTTTAACTTTTCCCCGCTGTCTTGCCGTTTTAATATTTTCCCGTAGAATATCCCATATTACTATAATACTCTCATAACATTAGTCCTGCATTCTGGCCTGTCTCTGTGTAGTCCTGTTGTTACCTCTTGCCCTTCCAGTGAAACAGATGTAGGCCTATTCAAATCATCATTTTGCTTGCTTGAATGCGAACTCATGTTAACCTAGGCCTATTTAAGTTAACAACGTGGTTGTTGTGAGAGCACGATTCATTGGCGCTTGCAGCGTTCGGCCGTAGGCTATGTCTACGTGCGCACTTGCCAGGCTACGCACGAGTAGACAAAGAATTCCCCCTTTATATTCACTCCAAGTTGGCCTACCAAAACTTACCAACTCTACACTGTAGACCATAAACTGGCTATTTATATGACCAATGTGTTTGTTCAACTTTATGAAGCAGAATTACGCACTGCTACTTGGAACGTAACACATTTTTGTTGGCAGGAGAGAGATGACAGCGATTAACAAATTGCACGTGTTGCTGGTTACCACAATAAATAGGGCCTATATATTTTTTTGCAAACAACAAAAACAGAAAGGATGGAGACAGCAAAGCTAGAGATGGGCAGGAACAAGGTCAATTGGTAGAAATGCTTGTCAAAACGTTAGGAGCTGGATGTGTGGATGAATGAAGTACAAGTATGCTTTATGTTAAGCATGCTCTTTAAAGTTAGGCTACACGGTAAACTACAAGTAAACCAAAGTTAAATTTAGCTTTTTTATGGCTGGACAAAATTGACCAAATGGATATAGGCTGTT
Source organism: Alosa alosa (assembly GCF_017589495.1). Lineage (NCBI taxonomy): Eukaryota > Metazoa > Chordata > Actinopteri > Clupeiformes > Clupeidae > Alosa > Alosa alosa. The sequence continues at coordinate 1,323,106 of NC_063209.1, forward strand.
AGGCGTGAGTAAAGTAGGCTACTTTGTTGCTCCAACCCTTCCAACGTTAATGGGGACGAATGTTGACATTTTCCATATTTTGCTTGAGAAACCCGGGAAATCTCCCTTACTTTCATTGTTCAATGTTGACAGAGCTATGGAACGAAAGAGAACGTTATATGGCGACAGAAATCAACAATCAAACAAGCCACTTTGATTTTTTGCTGTTTTCATTAATAAAAGATGGGTGACCCCTCCTAGACAAAAAAAAGTTAGGTGACCCTCCCCTCAACAAAGAATAAAAAGACATGACCCTCCCCTATTTTCCTGGCCCTGTTTATAAATAACGAACAGTCCCTTAAACATTAGCTTACTGCATGTTAATGTTTTCTCCAGTGGTGCTCAGACCTAATGCAATGCGTAGGCTAAGCATTTGAAATTTCACATAGCAGTCACATACCTTGAAAATGAACTTTATTAGTTTAACAGTTGAAATGAAAACCGAATTGTCTGTAGTCTCCTTATTTCATGCGACTGCTTAACAAACTGTTTCAACAATGTTTTCTTCTACGCGATTCACGTGAATTAAACGTGTACCCTCTGCACGGCCGTCGCCATCGACTGGTCTGGCATATGCACTACAGCACATTTAGCCGGTTACACCTCTGTGTGTACACCTCCTTATAAGCATGTTAGCTTATAAGTGTGCGTTTTTCACAGGTACTCTAGTGGACACAAATAATTGGCTGGCACTGTGCCACCTAGGGACACGAAGCAGCAACCTCATTGCATCATTGTATGCTACCTTAAGCCTCTGCATACTTTTCTTCTTATAGTTAGACCACAATTGAGCAGTACCCAGTAAACAAAATAAAGTCCTGGCAACGTCCCCTAAAGGTCCCCTGGCGAACGTCACCTCCTCGACATTGTGTAGGGTTCCCGTTACGTCCTGCGGACCTCTGTTCGGGAGGTCTAAAAGACGTCCACGAGACTTTGAGAGGACGTCCTGTAATGGTCACCGCGACGTTATGCGCGCAACGTTTACGGTGGGTTTCCACACAACGAAACACCTCGCGATTTTTGGCCAGCAAAAATTTTGCCTCGGGGGCGTGACTGTAGTGCTGGGCGGTATGACCAAAAATGTATATCGCGGTATTTTTCTAAATTCTTACGGTTTCACGGTATATGACGGTATTTTTTTTTCCATGCATAATCAGATGTTCACAGCATTTTTACAGGTTGAGAGAGGAATTGCTGCAGTACATTGACTAAGGATGGTCTATTTTACTGTCATGATGTAGAATAACTCCACACTAGTGGTAATGCAGATTTGCATGGCCCCAGAAAATGATGCTGTTTACAGAGCCACTCATGATTCTAATGAAGAATCTAATCAGAATGCAAAGACAATTGCAGTCAAAATACAGACCTTTTACTGTGCAAATTTCACAAACATCTTGTAGCCTATAAAACCAATACAGAAAGTAGTGCAACTTTATACTTTTTTGAAAATTATACAATTTAAAATGAAACCTCTCTGCTAATATGCTTACTCTGTCAAATAGGCCTATCAGAAACATGCCTTATTGTTATTGTGTGGTTTACATGACGTTAGTGGTAGGCTAACGTTAACTTCATGTGGATGTGGATGTCTTCTTAGCCTGCCATGAGCTTCGGTTCGGTTCGCTAGGCAAAACATTAACAAAAAAGTTTGTTTTGGTGCCTAGATGACAGTCAGGATCATTTCTAACTAGCCAGCTAGTATTGCTCAGTGCATGTATATCACATGCTTTACTTGCTACCTGGATAATTTCAGCGAATAGAATTTTCGTGACGGTAAATCCCTTTCAATGCAGTATCCCTTAACGTTTTTCCTTAACCAAAGAAACAATTTAAGGTATTCTGTGCAACACCCTTAAATAAACCTCTTATCTAAGGAGAAATTCAGCCTTAAGGGTCATACTTCAGGTGTTTTGTGTTTACCCTCACTATGCCTCGCAGTGGCATCATGCGTGCGTGTGAAAAAAGTCCCGTCTGAAACACTGTCACGCGGCACAGCATTCCAAACGTTGTGTAATCAAATACACCGGTATGGCGGTATATGAAAAATTCATATCATAACGAAAATATACACCGGTATACAGTGTGAACCGGTATACCGCCCAGCACTACGTGACGGCGAAACCGCTAACCTTTTGACTGCAGTGTCTAGCCAGTGGTGGCAAGCGAGCTAATTAGGCTAATCAGCTAGTTCAAACGTTTAAGTACTTAATGAAGATATCCAGGGGTCTTTATGCCTCAACTAAGTTGATGTTGCCTATAAACAACAATTCATGTTCATAGAAACAACAAGGTCAATAAGACATAATATATTTCATACCTGTGTTGCAGCATGTAGCCTAGCTGTCTAGCTAGGTTTACAATGCAATCCAATGTCCTAAAATACTAGCATTCACCTGTCAGCTAGCTAAAAAGATTGAGTGCTTAAACTAACATATCGTAACACCCCCAATTATCACCACTTTTGTTCGGAAATTCTAAAACAACAATGTTTTTTAACACTTCAAAATAACATTTGCTAAATGAACCTTACATGTTTCAGTAGCCATAGGTGTGCAGATTTGAACAAAACCTGTTTTTTTTTTTGGCATTTACTGCCTGAAATATCCGATTTTGTTTACCACGCTCGGAGTTATAGCCCTGGCCTGATGGGTCGCCCATTTACGCCGTTTCAACATGAACGGTTAGACCGAGAATTCTCGTCATGAAATTAAAGGTCCAGTATGTAGGAAATAATGGAAAATAAACTGTAACCATTCCAAAAATGATCACCAAATGTTGTCAGAGAGTAAGGAAACACGATGAATTGAAGCAATGGCTTATTTGACAACATTACTCTAACCCGTAAAACCCCGTAAAACCCATGAAAAAAAGAGTTACGGGGCGGAATCTCTTGGAATTTTCGTTTATGTTTTGAACGATTAAGGCTACGTTTATACGGTGACAATGAAAAGAGAAGACGCAGAAGTGGCGTCTCGTCTTCATTTGTTTATTTGCGTTTAGACGAGCATTCTCAGGGGAAAATCTTTGTTTATATGAAGACGCAAGAGTATGTGATATTCGATTGGATATGCATTCCAGACCACTGGGTGGTGGTGTGATAGAACCCCGGTACGTCACGCGCAGACATTCCAATTTGACAGTTTAGCCAGAGAGGTAATCAAGGATCTTTGGTTTAGCCGTTTAGACGGAGACGCAACCCGGGTCGTCTTCAAAACTCTACACTCTGGAAGGAGTCTTCAGATTTTTGCATCTTCAAGCCCTGATGGCGGGGTCGCCGTGTAAACGAAAGGCACTTATGATAAAATATTTTGTTGTCTTCCTTCGCAATCGTTCTCGTATAAACGGCCCCTAATTCTAGAATAGCATATTAATAATGGGCTAGCGCGTCCTCCTATTTGGGTTGCTAAATTAGCAAAGGCCAGCTGTCAACAGCTGTCAGTTGTAGTCATGAACGCTTACGAGAGGCAGGCAAATTTCCAAAATTAAAACAAGAAACAAATTAAGTGGACATCGGAGGAGCTTCCTGAGATGGTGACGTCTTCGTCAAACGAAGAATATCAAGTCTGACGCAGAGCTGGCCATATTTCTCCACAACAGGTAGCCTAGGCTAAACTTCATCTGCATCGCTAACTTCAGCTAAATATGTTACATTGGTTAGAGAGGTATTTTTTGTTTTCACTGTTTCCGTAATGTGTAGCTGGGTCATGGTTGGAGAAACGTTAAAGCAGCTGCAGGTCAACTAACGTTAGCTAAGTCTTCATTACATCTGGCAACCCAGGAGAGGCTCGCGTCTGGTAGTCTTGAGAACGTTCACCAGTGTTTTGATTTTGGCCTACAGAACGTTCGGTAACAGTCCTACAAATCGCACCTTTAAAATTCCACTGGAGCTCCAAGCGGATGTGTACACGCAGCCGTACAACACTGTTTACAGCTCTTCGAGTCACGATAAAATGTCATTTTTGGTACATAGCTAATTTAGATACACCATTGGGTGCTTGCGCATCTTTAGGAATCCGCCGTCTTGGTTTGTATAGAAATGGATATTAAGTCTCCGCCATCTTGGTCAGACGTTTTTGTAACTGCCGCCTCCAAACACAAAGACGCGGCCCTGTTTGGTTCTCGAATGGTCCTCATTTAAATAAAGTTAAACTTTGGCCAACTTTGTTTCGTCTGCCTCGGCGATTCGCTCTCATTTCGCCCAACCAGGGAGATTTTCGTCTCCATTCAACCTCAATGAGAGCGATGGTAAACAAAACAAAAAAAAACATGAAGTGCGACTTGGTATGGTATTACATCCTGTAAGTTTCAGCGTTGCTAGGAGAGAGGTAGACGGAACATGAACACGCATTAACGACTTGTTCTACAACTACACAATCAACTTCACTCACCTCATATTTTCACACATATGAAATCACGTCCTCCGAATGCATTACACTATACCCAGCAGGGCTCGAAATTAACGATGTCCCGACGTCCCGGGGACCATAAAAAATGCTTCCGGGACACAATAGAATGATGTCTGGGACAACTCTGGGACAGTAGAAAAAATGGCAAAGCAAATTTCAAAATAGGTACTTTTTTCCTAAACTGTTCACATGGGAATCTAAACGTATCTTTCTTGTCTGAATAAAATACAGAATCTGGCCTATACAAAATTTGACCTGGCGTGACGGGCAGCTGGCAAAAGCAGCGTTAGCCAGCTGATCTGTAAAGAAGCGGTTTTGTACACGCAGCCTTACAACACTGTTTAGGCTACTGCTCTTAAAATCACTGTAGGCTACAATGTTATTTTTGGTACAAATATAGTAAGATACCCAAATGGGCTGGGTGCTTGCGTTTCCTTAGGAATCTACCGTATTGGTTAAATGAATATTAAGTGACTTATAGGCCGACACAAAAATAGGGCAAGGGCGGTAGGCCTAATGGGTCACTTTCCGATATAGAGGTTAACTTACCTAACTAGCAGGCAGGTGAATGGCATTTGTTTTCATGACATTGTGAACATTTTTGACTGATAGTGTAGGCCTAAGGTTACACTGGTGTTCTAAAAAAAAAACGAGATGACAGTCCTCTCTGACTAAAACGCTACGTGTTTTCTGTCATTGACAGACAGACGTCACCAATATCATGCTGAGCTAAATAGCCTACTGCAACTGCGATTTGACAAAACGATAGTGTTGCAAGGTAGCCTATAACAATGAAAACAGTTATTTAAGTTAGCATTTGACATTTCGCTGTGGCAGTTCTAAGGCTAGGGGTGTCCAAACTGCGGCCCGCCATGCACTTTAATCCGGCCCGCCGAGCATTTATTAGTTTATTATAGGCCGCTCGCTATTTTTTCCAGCAATAGACGACGTTGTGGTTAACTTTAGGCTACTGCAAACTGCTTTACACTCTTCTTAGAGAACGGTTACAATGTCAAAACAGCTCGTTACATCGAGATACATATTCTAACTACGTTTTGCTAATTCATTTAATTGGGAACGCATTTGAGGGTGAGAGCGTGGCAGGAGAGTAGGCTAGCCTATCTGACAGCTTTGTGGTAATTTCCCACGCTAGGCTACTTATTGTTTTCACTGAGATCTGTGGCCATGACATCACACCAAACTGACATTGAAATTAAAGACACGTGAAAATAGATTATTGACTGAATGTTTTACAACCCTGTCCGTCAAAACGATGGACAATGAATGTCTAGTGCAACCTCAAAAAAAGAGCCAAAAGCGCAATCTCTGAAAATGAGTGTTGTGTGAAACAGCAGATGATTAATGAAATAGTGTTTAATAAATTGTTCAGAACTGACATGGTGGACCAGAACGAGTTAATTAAGTGATGCAAGTTACTGATTATTATGCTGTTTATTGTGTAGAATGGGAAAAAACAAGAACTTGAATTTGGGACACTGGTGTTTAAGTCCGGGACAGTGCCAAGTAGAATTCGGGGCAGCTGCGGGACACTGAGAAAAAAAGTTAATTTCGAGCCCTGATACCCAGATAGCACACGTTTTGGCTGAAGTCTGGCATACGTTTGGTATTTTTGGGTTTGTTTTGGCATAGAAGCAGCAAAGTAAATGCTTTCGGCTGAACTGTGGCAAGATTGTGGTTTACCATAATAGATAAAAAGGCGCCAGCGGTAGATAACTAGTTATGGCATATGTCTGGTTAACCAGATTTACTGACGTATGCAGGTGCGTTTTGGCGTCCTTGTGGTTTGCCAGAAGACTGATTAAAGACCGGGAAATTTTTCTAGAAGAGACGTCTAGTACTTCACTAACTCCAGCACTATCACAGACGGTAAGAACATTTTCCTGTCTTCAAATAAACATCTGAATTTTATACAAATATAGTCGTGTTTCTACATAGATCTATAACAGATATGACTATAGCTTCGTTTTGGTGAATAGCTTTGTAACAGCCCACTATGCAAACGTTATTTATCGACAACACGTCTTTTTATTACAGTATTTGTAACGTAGCCTACTGGCTAAGTAGCTATTTAACGTTAGCTTGTTAATCTAAAGGCAAGCTTGTTAATCTAAAGGCAAACTTGTTAATCTAAAGGCAAACTTGTGAAACACAGGCAAACTTAAATCACTGAACACATCCAATATTGCACATCCAATTATTTCCCTTTTTTCTGTTCTGTTTTCAGTGCATAAGACATTCAGTGGAGCTGCAGCAAGCAGTATAAATGGGTGCGTTTTTATCATGGCAATAAAGCCTCCTTTTGCCCTAATATAGCTAGCTAAGTAGCTAGTTAACATGTTAACCTAAATGCTCTGCAGGGGCCAAACTTTTTTAAAACACAGACAGACTTATATCAATGAACACATCCACTTATTTCCCTTTCTTCTCTTCTGTTTTCAGTGCATAAGGCATTCAGTGGAGCTGCACCTTAAGGCAATAGTAATGGGTAAGTTTCAATCACTGTAGGCCTAGAGCCTTATTTTTACCCTACACTCAATGACCACATCTGAATTAAACTTCACAAACAATTCCCAAGGCTATTTAAAGAGTAGATTTAGTAATTGTGTTTCTTTTGTCTTTGTGTTTATGTTGTCAATGTCAGATGCTGTGAGAAGAAATTCTGTTTGCTCTGCCAACAGTCGACCCGTTTACAGTAATAAGTATGCTGATATGACTTAACTAGAATTGCGGTTCCGAAGAACTGCAAGAGTGGGTTTGATCAGTGGCATGGAACTCGGCCTCATCCAAGGATTCCAACAGTACCTCATTTATGAAAATCGGGCACACGGATCAAAAGTTATCTGCATTAACGCAACATCCAATAAGCTAAAACGCATAAATAACATGGTTGCTATGCTGGTTGCTATGGTGGTCGCTAGGTTGACATTACAGGGGTGGTTTCTAGGTTGTTGCTAGGGTAATTAGTTAGTTGCTAGTAAGCCATCTTAAGCTGACTGCATAAAGTGATTATTTTAAGAGATACATTTTCAAACCAGAACTGTGTATAGGTCATAGTTAAAAACGGATCAGAATCTCAGAAATAATCACGTAATGCAGCCAGTTTAAGATTTTTTAAGAAGTCAGATTTTTTAAAGGCAATCAAATTTCTGCTAACTCTCTTCTGGCTGCGGTTAAAGGCCAGCGCCTCCTGAGAGGCCTGAGGGGTCAGTACTGAGGTTGTTGGCTGCTAGAACCGAAAAATGGACTGCATTTTCTTAAAAGACAATGTGACTGAAGTGCGGGCAAAGTTTGCACAGAAATGTACGATTTTTCCCACCCTCATCGACCTTGTCATAAAACTTGTTTAAATGATCACACGACGCCTCCTTGCTGCTTTGTCGTCTACATCAGCCTTTCTCAACTTCTTTGACCTGAGGCCCAGTCAAGGCATACTTTGGGGTCATAGGGCCCACCTACATGAACCCACCCCCTCCTCAAATTGTAATGATATCACAATTATTATTTTTTTACTATATTGCTATACATGCACTTCAAAACAGTCAATGTTTAAAGTGCTAAGATTGTTCACAAAAGTTTGTGAAAGCATGCACATCAGAGTACTGCTTTACTAATGTAAAATATAATTAGGCCTACACTAGTTTCATTGTTTTTGCATTGTTGCATGATGCTTGCATGAGAAATACTTCTCAAAACAACAGCAATTATATGGGTGCCGTTGTTTTGGGATGTTTCCCTCATGCAAGCATCATACACTGAGAGTATATATATGCTATTTAATTACATTTCATTTGAATGCCTGAATGTAAGAATTCAGGAAACACAATACCAGCTTTTAACATTTCTGTTGTTTACTAGTTTATGTTAATCGCATAACACATGAACTGTTGACATACTACTGATGCCCATTACTGTACACAATAATACTGTGCCCATTCATTAACATATATTAAACATCAGGCGTCTTGTTTACACATTTAAACCATATTTGCACTTCGAATTTCGACTCAAAATTGTAGTAACTACTTAAGAAGTGAGTCAATTTGGCTGATTACGTTAACGCATTTCCAGGGCTTGTCAGCTCAAAAAAAGCAGTGGCTATTGCTAACGCATTCATTTTCAATGCTTAGCATGTTAGCTAACATTAATAGGTTGCATATGACAACAGCAAATAGCTAACGTTTAAGTTAGCCTAACTTACTTATTGTTGACGTTGACCCGACACGTTCATAAGTTAGACCATAGACTGATAAGGACGTCCATCAAACTAAAAGGGTTCGTTCTTCGATGTCTTCAAATTCGTTCGAATTCCGTGTGTATCCTGTGTATCTTTCGTGCTGCTATCCTGTTGCCTCTTCCCTGCTGTTCCGGCAACAAGGTTTCACGCGAGATTTACGCCACATCCCAGAGAGTTGTGTTTTCCCAAGATGGCGCCCGTCTGTATATGTGAACGAGGAGGTGAACGAGACGTGAACGGTACTGTTTTTCTTTTTAATAAACTGCCTGTAGACTTACACAGTCCTCAATGCTTCGGTTTACATGTAGATACCCTCATTATGCTACAGTGTAAGTGTGTTGCTACTTGGAGCCTTGGTAGCGATTTAATTTTACTCTCAAGCATCATTGTTTGGTGGGTCAGGTGACGAGCCGTCGAATCACAGCACAGCACCCAGAATGCATTGCAACGCACAGTCATGAAGGGACTCATCGTTAGGTCGGCTTAAAATAGCATACAGAACCTATAGTAATTTAATGTTGTCTGTAAGCTCCACAGATCGTGGCAAGACAATTGAATTGATTGTGGACTTCTTGCCGGGCAATGATGAGTAACTTAACTTGATTGGTAGTGGTGTGTTTAGTATCTGTATGAATGTGTTTTTTTCAATGTTATAATCTATACAACTGTATGCATGACTAGGTTTGAATGGATTGGGAAAATACTTTTTTTTTTTTTAATTTTTAATGACCTATATGAACATGGTTTGGCTTTTAAAAAAAAAGATGAGACAGCGCAATCTTTTTTTACATGACCTTAACAACATTTACATTACATACAAGGTAACTTTACATTACCTTTAGAACTGGTGCTGGCAAGGCATTGAACTGGGCTTCATTAAAGGATTCCAACGGTACCTCATTCATGAAAATCGGACATACGGGTCAAAAGTTACATGCACACACCTTCATATACACAGACAGCCCAGCCCAGCCCATTAGAGCTCTGCCAGATGGCTCAGAACTCTGCCAGGTGCAAGCTTAAAGGTCCAGTATGTAGGAAATAATGGAAAATAAACTGTAACCATTCCAAAAATGATCACCTATATGTTGTCAGAGAGTAAGGAAACACGATGAACTAAAGTAATGGCTTATTTGACAACATTACTCTAACCTGTAAAACCCTGTAAAACCCATGAAAAAAAATGAGTTACGGGGCGGAATCTCTTGGAATTTTCGTTGATGTTTTGAACGATTCATTCTAGAATAGCGTATTAATAATGGGCTAGCACGTCCTCCTATTTGGGATGCCAAATTAGCAAAAGCCAACTGTCAACAGCTGTCAGTTGTAGTCATGAACGCCTACGAGAGGCAGGCAAATTTACAAAAACAAGAAACAAATTAAGTGGACATCGGAGGAGCTTCCTGATATGGTGACGTCTTCGTCAAACGAAGAATATCAAGTCTGACGCAGAGCTGGCCATATTTCTCCACAACAGGTAGCCTAGGCTAAACTTCATCTGCATCGCTAACTTCGGCTAAATATGTTACGTTGGTTAGAGAGGTATTTTTTGTTTTCACTGTTTCCGTAATGTGTAGGTAGCTGGGTCATGGTTGGAGAAACGTTAAAGCAGCTGCAGGTCAACTAACGTTAGCTGAGTCTTCATTACATCGGGCAACCCAGAAGAGGCTCGCGTCTGGTAGTCTTGAGAACGTTCACCAGTGTTTTGATTTTGGCCTACAGAACGTTCGGTAACAATCCTACAAATCGCACCTTTAAACAATTAGAGCTGTGATGTCACAATCGGAATTAGAATCCTTGAACATTCCGCCATTCGTTTCAATGGGGCCCAAAAACGCCGAAAAACGGGAATACCGCGAAAATGACACGAAAGTAACAAGCAAGTTACACCGGTTCGGTGGAGCAGTAGTTCGGCCAAAAAGTGGGTGAACAGGAATAATAAATAATAATAATAATAAGAAGAAGAAAACTTAAGAAGAACAATAGTGGACTTGCTGGATCAAACCCACTAATAATAAGAAGAAAACTTAAGAAGAACAATACCACAGCATGGCTTTCAAATCACAAATGCTACGTGGTCTGTTTTTAACATTTCTCTAGTTTTATTGCATCGTATTCAGCTCCAAAAGTCGGTTCAGTCCCAATTCGGCCGTGTGTGTGTTTCTGAAAATAAAACAGATAATAAGTATGTGACTACGTAAAATAATGTTATCTGAAGAAAAGCGCATTGTAGGCTAAGCTAGAAGCTAAGAACAGCGACTTTGCTAACGTTACACCAAGCATCACATCAGCTAAAATGAATTTGATAAAATCTCTTCCCTAGTTTGTAACGTTACATTAACGTTAAACTCAAAATGTATGTGCTACATAATTCAGCATGTGCAGACATGCTGAATTATGTAGCACATACATTTTGAGTTTACAACCCTTTTCCCAGTGTATGAAGTTGTGCGTCTATGAGCAGGCTAATGCAGCTACTGCTAGAGACTAGATAGATAGATAGGCTACTTTAGTCATCCCCAGACGTGTAACGTGAAGTCGTGCATGGAGTCTCCGTCCTGCAGGCGGTAGCCAGAGCGCTCTCAACTCCGCTGCCATGTGTGAATTAAACAAACGTCCCCTCCATGTCCCCGGTATAACGTTATTGTCGGGTCCTTAGGAGGTATTTGAAATGACCAAATGCAAATGTCATCCGAGGGACCTGACGGTGACGTCCCCAGAAAGTCCTGCACCGGACATCACGCAATAACCAAACGATAACTTGCTCCGGACGTCAATAAGGTCACCGGAACATCCGCTAAGGACGTCCCGTGTTTGTCGGGTATATAGTGGTGTTTGTAAGTTCTAAACAAGGAGCATTTCACAGGGTCAGAGCACGTAGAAAACTTCCTTATAAGCATGTTAGCTTGAGAATACATTTTACAGCGCTGTCGGTATATGTCTTTGTTATCTGTCCAATCATCAGATATGACATGCAGGGCCGGAGTGGGGCCACTTTTCAGCCCGGGAGTTTTATGCCCAAGACCGGCCCACTTTTTTAGTGGTGGTGGAAATTGGATAAATCAGTTCAGCTCTTACTATCCTGTAGTTTTTAGTAATATTCCACTATTCCACAAGGATAGGTTGATAAGTTAACAAAAACAGGAAGAAAGAAACAAAGCATTTGAAATGTATCCCACAATTCCACAAAGAGGCATACTGAACTATTGAACATGTTTTTCTGCATGGGTAGCTATCATATTGTTGTTTGGTGATTTACTCCTTTACTACACCCACTTCTGAGCAAACAAGGCATATACTGTAGCTGCCAGCTGGGAGGCTACTTATCCCTCTAATCATGTAGCTAATTTTGGGCTCATCATTTTCAGCGGGGGACTGGTCAGAGGCTACTTTTGTTTTTAGGCCTACTGCATACACAGATCAAGCTTGAGTTGTGTTATCAATATTTGCATAATATTTGCAAAGTCTATGAATCGCCATATTGGACGATAAAAAAAGGCCAATATTTTAATTAATTTAATATGTTGCTTGCGAATAGGTTGACAACGCTACTACGTCCAATATTAGCCCAATAATTATGCCGCTAATAATGATGGCTATATCACTTTACCAGTTGCCACTTATGTCTGTCCTCTTCAAAAAAAAAAATCTGGGAACTTGGCACTTTCTACCATCCGTCCTCCCTGACACTTATCACTATACGGCCGGCCCGCCTATGGTAGCCTATCTGAGAAAACTTTTTAGAAAAGACGGGCTACTGTATGTGCACCAACTCTTCTTGGGAGGGAAGAACAACCCATGCAGAGGCTGCGGTGTTAGGCATAGAATGCGGAACGTGTGCAGCCTACTTTAAGAGAAGATAAATTAATGTGGCAAATGTCAATATTTTCCCCTCGACCGGCCCAAAAGTGAAGCGGCCCACCGGGAATTCTCCTGATTCTCCCGATTACCCACTCCGGGCCTGATGACATGGCCTAGGTATTTAACCTCCTCACACACATCAAGAGGGCTGTGACAAATAAAAGGTTGGGAAAGTTGAATTCCTGTCCTCAGCACTTCAGAAGAATCATTATATGGCTTTTTTTAGCATTATACTTTACATCATGATCAAGGCCATACTTGCCGCACTCCGTTACTGACACAGAATGGAGCAGATACAACATTGTCCCGTTTAACCTGGAATGTTTGATGAGCGTACCAAAACACTAAAATTCTCACTAAAAAATTGGGAGCACCTCTTTCCAACAGTTTTACAAACACATTTTCATGATTAATTTGATCAAATGCTTTTGATGCATCAATAAAACAGAAATACAGATGAATTCAGGCTAGTGTACCTGGACACAATCTTAAGAGCGTAGATACACATGTCAGTTCCATGCTTCCCTTTGAACCCAAACTGATTTTCATTAGTGAGAACATACATTTCTAGTTTTGTTAAACGTATTCTCTCCAGTATTTTAGACAAGATACTGGCTAACAGGAACTAGCAATACAGACAAAATAGCATTAGGCAGGACACCATGAACCAGGCACCCATTAAAAAACATGGAAAGTTGCTCTGCAGTGATGCAGTCCATACCACAGGCTTTGTTGTTATCCAACATATTAATGGCATCATAGATATCTGCTGCCCTAACTATCATATCTGCTGAGACATTACTATATTCATGAAAGATTGTAACTGGGTTACACACCCTGTTACATAACAACAAAAACATGTTGCTCGCGTGCCCAAAAAACATGCCCGACATTTGTTTTTTCATCAGCAGAAAGTGAAGAATTCTGAACGGTTTCAGGACTAATATCTGTTCAAATTAAAGTTGAGATGGAAAAGTTGTGTTTTATTTTCATAATCTTCGTTCAGTGAACACATACAACCGTCAGTTTGTTAGCTAACAGAAATTTTGTGAATATGATGTTCAGGCCTATAAACTGTAAGTTTACCTGCAAACCTCAACTTCTTGTTGAAGCAGATAGTGCAGTGGTCACAGGTAAGGGCTGGCACGCGGGAGACTGGGGTTCAATTCCTGCATGATGCATTTTGGCAGAGTGAGTGTGCATGTGTACAAACGTCTCTGGAGAGAATTTGAACAAGAAATCAGTTCTCAAACGGAAGTTTTGATTGCAACAATTAGCTAGTTCATGCACCAGGGTGTAAATAGCATGCAGTACAATAAACACCTGGGTACGAATAGCATCCACTTCTAACTGTACATTGATGTTGATGCAAACAGCATACCTTATTCAGAGTGTATATTACACAGCTGAGCTATTCACACTCTGTTATGTAACAACAAAAAAAACATGTTGCTTGTTTTTAAAAAAAAATATATATTACTACATTGTGTGATTAATATGCCAGATTAAATGCACAGGGGTGCAAATAGCATACACTGATATTTGTACCAGACGAGGTACTAATAGAACACATTGCTGTGTGCACCGGGGTACGAATAGCATACATTGATATTTGTACCAGACGGGGTACTAATAGGACACATTGCTGTGTGCACTGGGGTACGAATAGAATTCACTTCTTATTGCACCAGGGTACGAATTGCATACACTGCTAATTGTACCAGGGGTGCAAATAGCCTTATCCTTTTCTATAACGCTCCTTGTTACAGCGAAGTTGGAGCAATCTCCAGCTGAAAACACTCTGTTGTTTGACCAGTAGTTCGTTCAGTGGATGTGAGGTGTTGTCCATAATGTTAAGGAGTTTTTGCAACATCCTTCTCTCAATAACTAACTCTAGGGGTTCAAGTGTACTTCCAATTATACAGAGCCAGCTCTTTTAATCAACTTGATGAGTTTTTTGGTGTCATTTGCCCTGATACTGGTACCCCAGCAGATGGCTGCAAAGTAAATGGTACTAGAAACAGCAGACTGGTAAAACATGTTCAATATCACACATTAAAAGACCTAAGCTTCCTCAAGAAGTATAGTCTGCTCTGTCCCTTCCTATAAACAGCCTCAGTGTTGCACTTCCAGTCCAGTTTGTTATCCAGATGTACACCCAGCTATTTGTAGTTTTCCACTACCTCCACCTCTTCCCCCATGATGGAGACAGTGTTCAACTTTGTCCTAGCCCTCCTAAAGTCCACTACCATCTCTTTGGTCTTGGCCACATTTAAGAGTAGGTGGTTGTTTCCACACCACGCCACAAAGCTGTTCACCAGTTCTCTATACTAAGTATCCTCCCCATCCGTCACACACCCTACAACTGCAGAGTCATCAGAGTATTTCTGCAGATGACAGGTTGCAGAGTTGTACTGAAAGTCTGAGGTGTATAATGTGAAGAGGAAAGGACAGAGTACAGTCCCCTGCGGTGCTCCTGTGCTGCTAACCACCTTCTCGGACACACATCCTCCCATCCGTACAAACTGTGGTCTTTCCGTCAGGTAATCAACAATCCATGATGTTATGGATGTCTCCATCTGCATCCTTTGTAGCTTCTCTCTTAGCAAAACAGGTTGTATGGTGTTGAAGGCACTGGAGAAGTCGAAGAACATTATTCTCACTGCACTACCAGCTTCATCCAGGTAATAGCTCTGTTTGTTTTTACATGTGGCATGCTATAACTGAGTCCCGAGGGGAGAGGGGAGTACTCAGAGAAGAGGGGCTGGATCATCTAGTATCTTCAAAGCCAGATTAATGGTGTATTCATCAGAAATCTGCATGATACTTTTCACTTCTGATCCAGTAATTTTCCTACCCAGTTTTGTAATCATCTATTTAATTATCCATCATATTCAGACAGACCCCCAATACTGAATTGCAAAGGTCACAACACTTTGTATAAAGGTTAAATAAAACAATCTCAAAATCACTGTATCGGTCTTAAAGCTACGCAATTTCCTTAAGAAATAAAATCTTTGTTGTGTCTTTGTGTATCTTGCTAGAGTATTTGCCCTCCATGTGAGCTTATTGTCAATGATAGTACCTAAGTAGTCTTACTCTTCCACCATGTCAATATCACTCCCGTGTACAGAAACTGGTTTAAGTGGGGGCCTTTTCCTAAAGTTAATTACCACCATTTCTTTGGTTTTCAAAATATTTAAAATCAAGGAATTTGCATTGCATCATTCATAAAACTGGTCTATTTCCTAGCCTGTCTCATCACCTGTTAATAAACCCTCTATGGCAGTATCATCAGCAAACTTAAAGCAACACCAAAGCACTTCCTCTTTTGCACGCACGCTATTTGTTTATCCAACGACGTCCACAGACAAGGTAGAGTATGTTGCATGATTTTATGAAAGTATGATGTATTGTGACATCAGAAGCAAGTCAAATTTGTAGTTTCTTATGTCACACCCGCTACCCGTTCTGGCAAACTTGCACATCCGCTACCCGTTCTGGCAAACTTGCATAGTGCAGTTTTAGCCGATAGAGGGTTGCGAAGCGAATGCAGAAGTGCCGTTCACCCTGTTACGAGTTAAAGAACCGCTGAAATGATGAACATTATTTTAAGGTACAAAAAACTATTTGCCGTTGCTTTAATAAAAGAACAGTCAGGGGTGTGGCTCACACAATCATTAGTGTACAGTAGGGGCGATAGGACACTCCCCCAGGGAACACCCCTATTTATAGTAATGACAGATGACTATTACCTGCCTTAACATATTAGACTCTGTCAGTTAAAAAATCTAAATTCCATTTCAGAAGTGAATGGTTAATTCCAAGTGTTTGTGTATTCCATTTAGCATAGTAGTGAATGCATCTTCCACACCCCTTTTCTGCCTGGATGCAACCTGGAGTGTGTCCATTTGAGTCACTGTTTGGTTTTTTGGTCAGAACAATCCGCTCCAAACACTTAATTGTCACAGAGGTAAGAGCCACTGGCCTCGTTTGGATCAGACGGTTTGGGTTTTTTAGGCAGAGGCAGAATTTCAGCCATTTTCCAAATTGTGGGTACTGTAGGTGTGTCCAATGACTTTTGGAACAAGTCAGAGAAAACATGGCTGAGTTGTTTGGGACATTTCCTGAGAGCCATACTCAGCAGCTTGTCAGGGCCAGGCACTTTACGGGGTTTGACTAGCTAGAACACCCGCTCCACTTCCTTGCTGCTGACGCTGATTGCTGCGCATTCTGTTACGCTGTCCGGCCAGTTTGGTAAAGCCTGCAGACCGCTCTCCCACCTAGCGAAGTGTTTATTTGCCTCTTCAACTGTGTGTTCAGGGATTTTTGGCTGATTGCTTAGTTTTAATTCCTCTCCACACCATCCGTGAGTCATTATTCATCAATTGTTCCACATTAGATTTATATATTCCCTTGCTATGATTAATTTTCACCTGTATCTCCCTTTGAATCAATTTCCCACTGCATCAATCTTTTGCTTTAAACGTCTACTCCTTTTCCACCAACAGTTTCTTAAAATCACTTGTGATCCATAGTTTTGAGTTGGCAAACATTTTTACTTTTTTCGTAGGGATCAGACTATGCACACAAAAGTTGATGTAGGCTGTAACTGTCTCAACGTGATTGTCCAAGTCCTCACAGTCAAAGACCTCCCAGTCCGTGCATTCAAATCAGAAGTATTCAAAGCATCTTGCAGAGCTGTCAAACTGTTGTGGTCCCATACAGGCACTGATCTTACTTTGGGCTTCTCTTTTTTAAGTCTCTGGCGGTACAAGGGCAATAAGTAGACAGTATTATGGTCTGCCTACTGGAGGCTTGTTGATGGCTTGGTAGGCATTTCTTATGTTGCCATAGCATAGAGCAATGGTTTTTGAACCGCGTGTGGCACATTTAACATACTACTGATGATAGGGCAATGCAGTTGACATGGAGTAGCCATTAAAAATGCCTAGAATGAATTTTTGCGTATCTGGGGAGGCTCCCTCCAGATCTTGTATGTGTTGGTGTATAACTTCTGCAGCCGCTTAGTAATTTGCATCGGGGGGATGGGCACAAAAGCACACAAAGAGCTGAGCTGCCCAAACTCCCGTGGCAAGTACATGGGTCTAAGGGAAGTTCTAAGTTTGGGGAACTAACAGTCTGTCTGATGACATAGTGTTTACACCACTGTGTGTTAAAGGGACACCAGGCAAGCCTGATGCTTTTTCTCTGCGAAACTCCCCCTCGCTTGGTCTGAAGCTCTTTTCCTTTTCTTTGCGTCTTCCGTCAAGGGTTTTCGCTGCTTCTTCGCCGGCTCTGCCATTATACACACGTTTGCAACAATCTCTAGTGTCTTGTTAGCCTGCCTCTGTGCTGTAAACTGATCCTGGTTCGGTCGGCGGGTAAGATACACAAACTTGCAAGTGGGATATTCTTCCTACAGGCAGTAGGGGCGGGCGAGAGAGCCTTCATTTGCCCCGTAATGAGTCATTTAACCATATACCGACTTACGAAGATGATTAATTAACACGAAAACGTTGCCTGGTGTCCCTTTAATATATGCAGAGACCGCCACCAATAGATTTCTTAGTGGCTTGCTGGTCTCTGACGAGTCTTATTGGTGTCCGGGAGGGAAATATCATCATTCATCGTGTTATTCAACCACGTTTTGCTGAAGCATAAGATACAACTATCCCTGTATTCAAACAGTTGTTGTTTGGCAGCGTGTGGTTCGTCGACTTTGTTCATCAGTGCCCTCACATTAGATAAGATGATAGTTGGGAGTGGAGGTTTAAATCTCTTGCACAAACTTACCAGCGGATTCCTCCTCTCGATCCCCGCTTTCTCCGATTGAATCTGTAGACCTTAGACATTCCAAGGGAATATCTGATGCCAATATCCTGTCATGTTGTGGTAGTAGGCCTAGGCCCAGCTGCAGTAACTCCATTCTCCCATAGGAGATCTTGGAAGATTCTGTATGTATCACCAGAAGCATGCTTTGCACACACTGACATGAAATACGTATCTTATTGCAAAACAACACTGTCATTGTTAATAGATATAATCACTGGTTTTTATGACTTTCTAAGGCCTAAAATTCTTATTATCAAATTTAAGACCTTATATGACCCTGTGGAAACCGATCTGATCAAACTGATCTTAAAATGGATTCAATTCATTTTTTTCTCATCAATCTCATCAATACTCCAACACTCCACAAAAAAGCAGGTGTTTGGAGTGTTTAGTAAATTTATAAAAATAAAAGACTGAAATATTCCATTTACATAAGTATTCGTTATGATGCTTGCAATTGAGCTCTGGTGCATCCTACTTCTATCAATGGTCCTTGAGATGCTTCTACAACTTGATCGGAGTCCATCTGTGCCTTAATGAATTCACTGGACATTAGTAGGAGAGGCACACATTTCTTTATAAGGTCTCACAGTTGATGGTGCATCATAAACATCAGTGCATCACTCCACCAACCAGGCCTTTAAAGTGGACAGATAGAAGCCATTTTATGCCGGGAGTTTCCCAAAAAGCACCTCAACGACTCTCAGACCATGAGAAGTAAAATCATCTGTTCTGATGAAATGAAGACTGAACTGTTTGGCCACAATTCCCAACGGTGTGTGTGGAAGAAACCAGGCACTGAGTTGCACTGATGTTTGTCCTTCTTAAAGCTTCTCTCATAGGAACTCTGGATCTCATTCAGTGACCATTGGGTCCTTGGTTACCTGTCTGACCAAGGCCCTTCAACCCAGAATACTCAGTTTGGCTGAGCGGCCAGATCAAGGAAGCCTGTATCCTGGCATAGGTGCCTGCACACTCCCAAGTGCTGGAGGATAGTGCCATATTGACTGCATCATCCACAGACCTATTGGCTCTGTAAGCAAATTGCAGGGGATCCAGATGGGGGTCAGTGATGGATTTGAGGTGGGACAGCATGAGGCGCTCAAATGACTTCATGACCACAGAGGTCAAGGCCACAGGTCTGTAGTCATTGAGGCCTGTGATCTTTGGGACAGGGATGATGTTGGAGGCCATCATCCAGTGATGAGTGTTGGAGGCCAGTACAGCTGAGCTAACGTTTGTCTGCTAATGTTAGCCAACAGTCGAAGTAGTCTCTTCACAACACACATAACTTACGGTAATAGAGCACTAAAGCCAAAACGTCACGTTGTCCGGGCAACCAGATTTTCTGTTCTAAACAACTGAACCTAGAATACTGTTTTCCATTGCTTCGCTGTGTTCTTTCTTTGAAAACGAGAATAAATCAATTCCAAGAGGTGAAAATCACTAGATTGAAACATGTCAAGGCTTTTATGCATTCTTCCGGAGTATTAAAAGGAAAAGTTTGCGCTTGGATGAAAGACAAAGTTTATAATGTAACGGTAAATTGGACTAATCTGTTCTGATTACATAACGTTATTACTGTCAACCGGGGTGGCTTCGTACACATTTTATTTTATTTTATTTATTTACAAACCTGAAAAATAATCGGCAAGTAGGCTATGAGACTCTGACGGATGATTACATCCAGGAAGCATTGCACCATGTCGACAGCAGTTTACACAACGTTAATTTCAGGTTTTTTTAATAAAAAATAAAGACGATCTATTATCAATAATTGCTTCAATCATCGGCAGTGGTGTAGGGGATTTTTAAAGTGGGGGGATGCTATTTTAATGACATTGGAAAAACTGTCACACTCGCACCTCCACATACATTGATGCGTAGGGCCAAGGCCAAATTGTTACCAGCTTTTGTGAACATGAAACCGAATAAAAAAAAAAAACAAATAAATGACTGGATTAGCTTCACAATGTAGCCTAATGTCTTCACCCAAACTACACTTTTCCAAGTCTATGAATATGGTCTGTAGCTTTTCATTTTGTTGTATCATACAATAAACAGAAAAACCATAATGTAGAGTAGCCTATGTAATCTAGCGTAGTTTAATCTCCTTGACGCATAACATGCCGCGGTATGGCTTCATTCATTACCACATGTAAACCATGGCAATAACAATAGCACAAGCAGGGTTCACACGCATTCAACATGCTGTGTGGGCAGTGTTGCTCAATTTGAGGGGGCGTCATATGAATGTCATTGCGAATGATTAAAATGCAGATGTGCACAGTAAATAAAACAAAACAAAAAAATAACAGAAAGAACATTGGGAAGGCAAGTGGCAGTCATTTGAAAAGTTTTTGTTTAGATGAAAGTAGCTGCACCAAAGTTTTTCCTAAAGTTGTTCAGGTTCACCGTTGGGTCATTACTTATGGTCAGTGTTGGGAGCTTTACTTTAAAAAAGTAATTAGTTATAGTTACTCACTACTTGTTCCAAAAAGTAACTGAGTTAGTAACTGAATTACTCTATGATAACTCGTTACCAGGAAAAGTAACTATTTGCGTTACTGTTACAAAACAAAGTTGCTATATGTCAAAGATTTTGGATTTTTTGAGCAGTTTTGAGCAGCCAGTTGAAATGAGTAGAACAGACAGGTGTTTGTAGGCTACATAACTTTCGATATTTATTAGATAGATAGATAGATACTTTATTGATCCCCAAGGGGAAATTCAAGATATTGCACATCGACAGACCTATGGTTGACTTCAGCCTGTGTCATAGGTTTTTGTTGTGAGGCAGAAAGATCTAGCTTTTGCTGCTTGGAGGACTTTGCGAGTCCTTCTTTGCTAGTGGATGGCGAGCTATCATCTGTGGTGAAGGTATCGGTGTTTTTGGCCACTAGCTTTAGATGTGTGTGTGAGATGCTTCATTAAATTAGAGTTGCTTACGACGGATGTCGACAAAGTCTTCGCTCCTGGACATAATGTACACATTACATGCACGTTCTTGCCCTGATGAATTTGAAGTAATGCTTATATCTCCACCTTGAAAATGCCAACTTTCCAGATTGTTCCTGACCTCTGCTGTTTCCTAGCTGTTAGCTAGCTGTTAGCTGTTGCGTGTGTGTGTGGCACGTGTGCTGGCAAGTGTGTAAAAACACTGGCTCTGATTGGCTATCATGAAACATGACTCTGCCTTAGCCAATCATAATCGCTTACGTCGTTATTAACGCACTTCCTCACTAGCTGTGAGCCAGGGTGCGTTCAGATTACACAGTTTATTCAATCAATGCATAGTAACGCACCGCATTTAACGTCCAGTAACGTTAACGGCATTGTAACGACGGGAAAACTAATTAGTTAGATTACCCCGTTAGTGAAAAAATAACGGCGTTACCTAACGCTGTTCTTTTAAACGGCGTTATTCCAAACACTGCTTATGGTTAAATAACCTTATCACCAGGGGCGTCACTAGACCTTATTCACTGGGGCACGTGCCTTAGTAAAAGTCTCCAGTGCCCCAGTAAAATTCTAGCGCGGCTCTAGCTGGAAACGGCATTCATGAGCGCATCTCCGTGCCTGCCTGCTTTAATCATGGCTCGAGCCTATCACTTACCAGCCAATAAAACAAAAAACAAGGAATAAAGAAAGGGGCCATAATAGCCAATCAGGAAATAGCACCTATGTAGCTAGCTAAGATTGAACGCAACAACCAATGAAAATCGTTCACATGATTCTTCCGAGTGTTTCGTTGTACTGCACACACATACACTGTGGAATCCGCTGGAGCTTGTTACATCACTTTGAGCATAGAGTAAGTCGTCCCCTGTTTAATGTTACAACAAATTCACAACTTGTTTGACAGAAAAAATGACAAGTTGATCGCTGTTAGAGAGTGTTACCCACATAACTAGCATCTGTTCTTCAATGCTTAGCGTCATTGTAGCCTAAATTTAGCAACAGTTTACCAGCTTGTGCTCTCTCCCTCACACCATATGTAGGCTGCATGCACACATGCGGACAATTAATAATGAAATGCGTATACTGTAGAGTCCTGTAAAAGTAGCCTACAGTATACTGTTTTGTGAAGCTGTCCTACTGTAAAACTTCAAATTCAGGAAATTCAGGGGGTCTCAGTAGCATACAGACATCACACACAACATGCACTTACAGCAGAAATGGTAAATATAAGTATAAGTATAAACATATAACCAAACTCCACTGTACAATAGAGACAGTAGGAGATAAGAAAAACTAAGATTTATGCTGGTAATAGCCAGTGCTGTGATTTGATCAATGGTTTAATGGCAAACTTAAATAAGTTTGCTGCATTTGCAAATGTAGCCTATAATAATATACACAGAATCAGAGTAGCAATCTGTGTAGATTATTATAGGCTACATTTGCAAATTATCACCAAAAGTCAGTATGAAGGCTTTAGTAGGCTATTTAAGATACAAAGAACTGCAGTATTGCCAGGATGTCTGTAGGAGGGAAGTATATCTTGGGATGGGAGGGAAGTATATCTCAATTTTGACTAAAAATAAGCTTCCCTTGTGTTAGTAGGAAAGCCTATTAAATTCATGCAGTGAGTATAGGCCTACTTATGCCTATGTGTTTGGATGTTGCTGGATAGTGGCTGCTACAACAATTGAGGGAGAGTGCTGGAGGAGGAGAAAGAGGAGGAGAAGAAGGTCGAAGAGAGGGAGAAGAGAGGGGAGAAAGAGCACAGGCTGGGCAGTCCAATACCAGGCAGGAGGAGGAGGAGGAGGAGAGAGACAGGCAAGAAACGGATGAGGACATACTGGGGGCTAGACGTAAAACTATTCAGAATATGGAGGAGGATGTCTGTGACCTAGGGGAGATATGTGATGGTCCAAATCAGGCTAGCCATTTATTTCATATTGCGCGCACAGTTATTTTTTTTTTTTTAATGTATTGGGAGTTGGGGGTCTGTGCCCCAGCAAAGCTCTAGGTCTAGAATCGCCCCTGCTTATCACTTATATTGGAGCTCCCTTGATAAAAATCACTTGTATTACTCACACATGCTTATCGTGTCATTTTGACCACTGGATTACCCTACCTGCTTTCTGCAAAACACAAACGAAGGAATTGCAACAGTGGGCCATGAAGATGCTTGCTCGATTAGGATACAAGCAGTTGTATAATCTATGGTTTTCTAGCTACTTTCGGGTAACGCAAAATGATGAGCTGCGTAGTTTTTAATGTCTTAACGCATGGTGGAGTGCTACAGCATGCTACAGTCATTCTTGTAACGAATTTTATGACAAAGAGGCCTAATTGGACTCTCTAGAAGCTCTCTAGACCTAGAGCTTTGCTGGGGCACAGGCCCCCAACTGCCAATACATTAAAAAAATGTGTAAAACATTTTTTTTTATAAATGTGCGCAATATGAAATAAATGGTCAGCCTGTGCTCTTTCTCCCGCTAATGTTAGTGTTATCCTAGCCTGGGTGCCAGCCGAACTTAGTCCCGCCCACAACATTTGAGGTCGGGAAGTTCGGTCTGGCATTGCTCCATTGAGGAGCAACTATGCTCGCCCCAAATCTCTGGCGGACCAATCAAATCGGGTTTTACGATGATGGACAGGTGAGCAACAGCGCGTCGTCTATCACGTCATCTGAGCATGCTTAGGTTGATTATGATTATGGGGGCCTCTCTTCTCCTTCTCTTTGACCTTCTTCTCCTCCTCCTCCTCCAGCACACTCTCCCTCAATTGTTGTAGCAGCCACTGTCCAGCAACATCCAAACACATAGGCATAAGTAGGCCTATACTCACTGGATGAATTTAATAGGCTTTACTACTAACACATGGGAAGCTTATTTTTAGTCAAAATTGAGATATACTTCCCTCCCAGGCAAGGGTCCTATAGTCATCCTGGTAATACTGCAGTTCATTGTAGCTTAAATAGCCTACTAAAGCCTTCATACTGACTTTTGGTGCAAATGTAGCCTAGGCAAATGCAGCAAACTTATTTAAGTTTGCCATTAAACCATTGATCAAATCACAGCACTGGCTATTGCCAGCATAAATGTTAATGTTACCATTGATTCGGGCAATTATCATACCTCCGTCGTCCTCCTTATCTCTCCCTCTGTTCAGGAAGAATGTTTTGATGTACATCTCTGAGTAGTTTATCAGAAGGCTATGTTTAGTTTTACAGTAGGACAGCTTCACAAAACAGTATACTGTAGGCTACTTTTACAGGACTCTACAGTATACGCATTTCATTATTAATTGTCCGCATGTGTGCATGCAGCCTACATATGGTGTGAGGGACAGAGCACAAGCTGGTAAACTGTTGCTAAATTTAGGCTACAATGACGCTAAGCATTGAAAAACAGATGCTAATTATGTGGGCAACATTCTCTAACAGCGATCAACTTCTTTTTCTGTCAAACAAGTTGTGAATTTGTTGTAACATTAAAACAGAGGACGACTTACTCTGTACTCAAAGTGATGTGACGAGCTCCAGCAGTTTCCACTGTGTATGTGTGTGTGTACAACGAAACACTCGGAATAAGCATGTGAACGATTTTCATTGGTTGTTGCGTTCAATCTTAGCTAGCTACATAGGTGCTATTTCCTGATTGGCTATTATGGCCCCTTTCTTTATTCCTTGTTTTTTGTTTTATTGGCTGGTAAGTGATAGGCTCGAGCCATGATTAAAGCAGGCAGGCACGGAGATGCGCTCATGAATGCCGTTTCCAGCTAGAGCCGCGCTAGAATTTTACTGGGGCACTGGAGACTTTTACTAAGGCACGTGCCCCAGTGAATAAGGTCTAGTGACGCCCCTGGTGATAAGGTTATTTAACCATAAGCAGTGTTTGGAATAACGCCGTTTAAAAGAACAGCGTTAGGTAACGCCGTTATTTTTTCACTAACGGGGTAATCTAACTAATTAGTTTTCCCGTCGTTACAATGCCGTTAACGTTACTGGACGTTAAATGCGGTGCGTTACTATGCATTGATTGAATAAACTGTGTAATCTGAACGCACCCTGGCTCACAGCTAGTGAGGAAGTGCGTTAATAACGACGTAAGCGATTATGATTGGCTAAGGCAGAGTCATGTTTCATGATAGCCAATCAGAGCCAGTGTTTTTACACACTTGCCAGCACCGCGTGCCACACACACGCAACAGCTAACAGCTAGGAAACAGCAGAGGTCAGGAACAATCTGGAAAGTTGGCATTTTCAAGGTGGAGATATAAGCATTACTTCAAATTCATCAGGGCAAGAACGTGCATGTAATGTGTACATTATGTCCAGGAGCGAAGACTTTGTCGACATCCGTCGTAAGCAACTCTAATTTAATGAAGCATCTCACACACACATCTAAAGCTAGTGGCCAAAAACACCGATACCTTCACCACAGATGATAGCTGAAAAATGATGATTTTCATTGGTTGTTGCGTTCAATCTTACCTAGCTTCAAAGGTGCTATTTTCTGAGTGGCTATTATGGCCCCTTTCTTTTTTTCCTTGGTTTTTTTTTATTGGCTGGTAAGTAACAGGCTCGAGTTATGACTAAAGCAGGCACGGAGATACGCTAATGAATGTTGTTTCCAGCGAGAGCAGCGCTAGAATTTTACTGGAGCAATTTTTACTGCGGAGACTTTTACTAAGGCACGTGCCCCAGTGAATAAGGTCTAGTGACGCCCCTGGTTTGCGTGATGCGTTGTTATCACTGGTAACAACACTTGTTATATTAATAAATGCTTATTAAAATCCTTAAAACAATGCTCCAAGAAGTGGGGGGGCGGCGTTACCCCGCGTCCAACGCCCACTACACCCCTGATCATCGGAAAGGCAAACTGCTTATCAACTTGGTCTGGATCATTGGTGCTTCACTCCCCTCCCTGAAGGACATTTACACCACCCACCTCACCCGCAAGGCGACCAAAATTGTGAGTAATGCAAGTCACCCCGCTCACAATCTGTTTGATCTACTGCCCTCTGGGAAGAGGTACAGAAGCCTGCGCCCCAAGACTACCAGACTCACCAACAGCTTCATACACCAAGCTGTAAGGATGCTGAACTCTCTCCCTCCCTCTCCC
Organism: Alosa alosa; assembly: GCF_017589495.1. Lineage (NCBI taxonomy): Eukaryota > Metazoa > Chordata > Actinopteri > Clupeiformes > Clupeidae > Alosa > Alosa alosa. The sequence goes on from NC_063209.1 coordinate 1,349,583, forward strand.
CCTCCACCCTCAGCTACATAACATCCTGGACATTGGACCCACAATGGCCGCCTGCACTACTCCACTTGCACACTTGAACACTTGCACACTTGTACACTTTACAACTTGGTGTTGTTGTCCTGAAAACACAACACTTCTGCTGCTCTTACATAACTTGCACCACTATGCCACTTTCTTCATTACTCAGGTCAAACAGAACTACCCAAGCCTCTTATTGGCCTGACTTTGCACTAGTTTTTATTGACTGTCTATGCACAATTTCAACAAAATTTTGCTGCTCTTATTTTTTCATTATTATATGTGCCCTCTTATTTACTTATTTACTTACTTTTTTGTTTACTTGAATGTTATGTTTGTCTGTGGACTTAAAATTGGTAAAATATGTCTTGTCTTCACCGTGGGATAGTGAGAAACGTAATTTCGATCTCTTTGTATGTCTGGAACATGTGAAGAAATTGACAATAAAGCTGACTTTGACTTTGATAGTATTTCACATTGTTACTTTGATTTGTGTAGAACAGGAAATTGGTTGCTACAGAAATGTGATGTCACACTTATAATCATGCCAAACAACATCTTATTAATTCATTCAGGGTAGCTTCATATTATAGCCATGTAACTTACTGGGTGGTTTTTGGTGGTAACATTACACACACAACTTGGATTCACTAGCTGAATAATGTGTTAACATTAGCTAGCTAACGTTAGCACTACTGAAGTTATGTCTGTCAGCCTGCTAATGTTAGTGTTATCCTAGCCTGGGTGCCAGCCGAACTTAGTCCCGCCCACAACATTTGTCGGTCGGGAAGTTCGGTCTGGCATTGCTCCATTGAGGAGCAACTATGCCCGCCCCAAATCTCTGGCGGACCAATCAAATCGGGCTTTACGATGATGGACAGGTGAGCAACAGCGCGTCGTCTATCACGTCATCTGAGCATGCTTAGGTTGATTATGTTTGCAACTAAAACGCTGTGGCTAGAAGGAGATAGATGGCTTCTAAGACCCCATATGGAAAATGCATATTATTTCAATGAGGTTTTTATCACTGAAAATTATTATTTCTGAAATCTACCCAAGTTGAGATGTGGGAAAACTCGGAGGGGATATAGGCCAGTTTTTTCCTAATAGCCTACCCTACTACGTATCTCTTAGATTTCGCTAATGAGTGTTATATTGACGTCACAATAACTTTTACAAAAGACCAGAAAACAATGTTAAGGCATTTGTGGAGAAGACGGATGGTTTGTGTGTTCTTCCTACATCTCACGGTAAGTTATTTCGTTGCTCTGATTAGTTAGGTCTATCCAATTGAGTGCAGAGGCATTCCCCCCTGTATCGGTTGAAACACGCCCCATAATTATGTCCCAATGGAGCAGTATCAGTCTCATATTCTGACTAGAATTGAGTATGGCTACGTCAGGCTAGTGTTATCCAGCTCATCTCCATAAACGCACGTTTTGTATTACCGGTATTATGTTAATTCATATGGGATGGGCATTTTTAGGCTTTCCCCCCGAAATTGCACTGTGCCTACTTCTGAGGCCACTGTTCCCACCTAGTTTGGCCTACCATCAAATGTTTAACCTCTTTAGAACGCCGAGAGCCTGTAGTTTCTTAGGAAAGCATCATAATAGCTGTGTGAAGTACTGGCACAGAGCTACAAAGGCTAGAATATTGTTTTTGTATTTCTGCTGGATAACAAGCCTCTCTGAACTGACCTCATTTCAGCCTCTAGGTCACTTGCTATGACTTTAGAACCCAACTGAGCCCTAGAACCAGGTCTTGTGAAGCTTTGTGCAAATGTAGATCAATATAGAATGAAAAATTAGTACTTTATGTTTTGTAAAATGTCAACCTCTTGGTGTAGAAGCAGAATCCTGGTCTCAAATGAAAGGTAACACTCTTTCTTGTAGACTATTTGCAGTGGTGTTTGAGGTTGCTGTGTTAAGTTCAGTTGTGTGTGATTGGGACACAATTCATAGGATCAAATCAGTTTATTTTGCCATACGTGAGTTAGCCTACTGACCTACACAGAGCGAGCCTGTTCTGTTTTAATTTCTTAGCATTTGTTGTGATTAATCAAACGACACTCATGTTAACTTGAAATAGAAGGGCAGAAGATAGGAATGACATGTAATTGATGTCCACAAGCACAAATTTCACAAGATAAATAAGAACAAACTGTTCTGGTAAAAATGTATTCTTGCCATGTTTAAATTTTGCACTTTTTCCTCTTAATAGCCTATCTCTGGCAATTAATTTTGGAACTGTAGATAGTTGTATATGTATTTAGCCTACGTTTTCGTAGATAGGCCTAATAGGCTTCACAGCTGCTAACCATCACCATCCTCCACAACCAGAGGATCTAATGGAAAATGATTTTTTGTCGCCTTTTTGCTTCTTATTGTAAAACCAACTGTTATACAAGTGGTCGGCATATCTCGGTCAATATTTGATATTAAAATTTACATTTTTAAGTTATTTGTAATTAAGTAAGTAGCCTATGCGACTGTTCTAGGCTAGCCTACCACTCTGCCTTGCCTACTACTTTAGTTGTAAACAAACGGTGACGTGACATTATGACGTAGGTGCAAAACCTTAATAGGGAATACAGTAGAGGGTAAGGGATGAAGAGGTGTGGCTACCCACCTGTACCACCTGGGGTCTGCCAGTCAGAAAGTTGAAAATCCGATTACACAAAGAGGTGTGCAGTCCAGGGTCTTTAAACTGTTGGATGGTAAATGGACTGCATTTATATAACGCTTTTTTCAACTCCTGCGAGCACCCAAAGCGCTTTACATTGTCATGCTTCACATTCACCCATTCACACACACTCATACACCGATGGCAGAGGCTGCCATGCAAGGCGCCAACCTGCTCATTAGGAGCACTGGGGTTAAGTGTCTTGCTCAAGGACACTTCGACAGGGTCAGGAGGAATTGGGCTCGAACCAGCAACCTTCCAGTTGCTGGACAACTCCTCTACCTCCTGAGCCACTACCACTGGTCTGGGGCCATTTCTAGGCTTTTCCCTCCAACATTGTGTAAAAGAGGTCATAATTAGTCCGCTGCTCATGGCCCTCGAACCCGCCACCTCAACGCACACCGGCATGGGAGTCGAACGCTCTAACCACTAAGATAAAAGCCCAGGCTTCCAACTCAGCTGTTAGAAGCGTTCATAAGGTTAGGGGTGTAAGGATTTACACGTGCAACTAGCATGCTAGCTCAGTTCGCCTCTGTTACAATTGCACTGTCCCTACTTCAGAAGGCACTGTTTCCACCTATTTTAACCTACCTTTCTTTGGAAACAATCAGAATTAATGTGTGATGTACTAGCACAGAGTCACAGAGGCTTGAATACTGTTTTTTTCTTTCTGCCTCTAATCTGTGGCGGGCCGCCATGAAATCCAAACGGGCCGTCACACAATAATGTTCTAAACGCTTTTTATGCACATTCTAAATGCTTTTTACGCACGCAGCCTTGCCCCGCCCCACTCTCTCGTAACAAACCCACTGCCCCCATCCTCTGCATGTACATTTAACAAAACATTAACCATTGTTGAAGGATTGTTGTTGCCACATAGAAGCATTGCATAGAAGATGGTGGGCTAAATTGCTATTAAATTAGCTTAGCATCGTGAACATGCTGCGCAAATTTGTTCAAAACTGCTGCATTCAAGTTAAAGGAACCATATGTAAGATTGAGGCCAAAACTGGTACTGCAATCACTTTCAAATTACTGTAGAGCGGTGTATCCCCTCCCCCTTCCCCCTTAACTCGAGGTTGCCAACCCGGATGCCGAAACACTACTGACTTGATTAGTAGATAGGTGGAGGGTGGTCATCAGGCCAAAACACAACATGACATGACAAAACACAACATCAACATCAGTTGAGGGCTGCAACTTCACTTTTTAAATGACAATATCCTGGCCGGACTACTGTTGTCAGTGATATAAGTATTTGAAATGAACATGATTTCTTAATGTCTAGTGACTTATCAGGGCCATTTTATGAATAATTGAAATACATTTCTTACATACGGTTCCTTTAACTCTTCTACGGTCTAATCACAACATAGTAATGTGATATTGATGATTGATGATATGTGATATTCATGATTGGAGAGACTAAACTAAGTTAAGTTATGCAATCAAGCCATATCTCTAAGCTAACGTTAGAATACTGTTTGGATGTCGAGATTAGCAGCTTAGTTTCAGCTGCTTGCCAATGTCTACTGGGTAACTCGTGCAGGGCTCTATTCATTTGATTGACTCTGACACTGAATGTTTGCAAAATCTCAATGTAAATAGAAAAGTGTTTTCCAAGATTTAAACCTGCTTGTCCCAAGGAGAAGTACAAACCTTTAACTAGGCTACGTAGAAAACATTATGAATTGCATTCACACATATATCAGCAGCATCAGTGTTAAAACTCAATTAGACCTTACAATACCAAGACAATCTTAAAGTGACAGTAACTCAGTAACCCTATACACATACAAGCTTTCAAATGGTGTATAATATTACTATGTTACAGTACATAACAATATGGTGCATACAATTGATTCATAATGTTGGGGGGAGGGGGTAGATGTACACTGTCTAGTGATAGGTGTAATAGGCTGGATTGTGTTAAATACTGAGCTGAAATCAATAAACAGCATACACACATATTTCCCTCCCCTGTTGTCAAGGTGTGTGAGTGCAGTATGCAGTACGCAGTTGATAGCATCGTCCGTGGATCTATGCAAACTGCAGGGGGTCTATATCTTGGGGCAATGAGGAACAAATGTAGTTCTTGACTAACCTCTCAAAGCACTTCATAGACGTCAATGCAATGGGACGATAGTCGTTTAGGCAGGCAGGATGTGGTTTCTTTGACACAGGAACAATTGTTGATCTTTTAAAACATTTTGGTACAGTGGACCAGGTTAGGGAGAGATTGAATATTTCCGTGAACACTGGCGTAAGCTGATCTAGGCAGACCTGCTGCTTTCCTGGTGTTCACACTCCTAAATGCTCTGTGCACGTCATGCTCTGATAGGGTGAGCCCAGTGTCCTCTGGCAGCAGGACTCCGGCAAACATACATCATGCGCCTTCTCGATATTAGCTGCGTTTGTGTCAAAGCGGGTGTAGAATGCTGTCAGCTCATCTGCCAGCAAGGCGTCAGCACACGCAATGGTGGAAATCTGTGCTTTTTAGTCCAACATTGCCCTGCCACATGCATCTGACATCAGACTGTTCAAATTGGGATTAGATTTTTGCTCCATTTCTCGTCTGGCTTATTTTGGTTTTGTTTGGCTTCTTCCGGACCGTAAGCCCTTGTGGAAGGGGGGCGGGACTGTTGAACTCTATTGGATAGACCAAACCAATTTTTTTAAGTTATTGGGCTGTCAATAGGCTGCCTTGTAAGCTACAACAGCCACAATAGTGACATAAATATCTAGTGACAAACATATTGCTGTAATCAAAATCAACTGAAGCGCGCTCAGGTCACGTAAATGAATAGGCACTGTTGCCTATCTGTCCATCATTGTATAAAGCCCGCCTGGACGATTGGATTGGTCCGTACAATTCTCAAGTTTTCATAGAGGCTTGTCAATAAAGCAAGTCCAGACCGAATTTCCAGAACTCAAATTTTGTAGGCAGGGTTAAATTCGGAGAATCAAGAAACTCCAAGGCACTCTCTATTGAAAAAGTTAAAAAGCCTTTATTATCATGGCTTGGTCAAGTTAACCTTCTAAAAAACTCTAGCGCGTTTCAGCTACATGCCTTCTTCTGGGAGTTAAAGAAGGGTTAAATTCAGGTTGGCTCCTGATAATTTAAAATTAAATGCATGTAGCTTAATCATGTAAATTTTGCAGGAAAGCAAACTAGTCATTGGCATTTATTTTGTCTTTTAAATCACAGGGAGACATACATGATCAATACAGCCTACATAGCGGTGTGCATTTATAGTCTTTATTACACGACACACAGTGAGTAGGCTAATAATTGGATTTAGGTAATTGCTACACATCTGCTAAAATGTATTGTCATAGTTAGTTATAATGCAATTATTTAATTATTTTATTTACCACAAAGCCTGATATAATATAGCCTAAACCATGCAGTTAGTAGTAGTAATGCAAGAATCGGTAGCTTAATCCAAGTCCAGAAATGCTTTACCATGCATGGGCACTCGAGGACGTTCGTGGCCAACACTAAATTTGTGCATGACCGGTCATCTGCCAATCAGCATGTAAAAACTAGTGCCAGAAGTCGACCCATAGAACACCATATTTTAAAAAATGTGCATTTACCTATAATCCATAGAAGCTGGAATTTACCAAAATCACTCAGCATTACCATCACCATACAGGCTCATATCCAGTTTACAGCCACAGTAGATTATTCCAAGCAAAGGAGTAAAGTGTGCTATTTTCTGAGCCTGATAACTTCTTTTGAAATTGTAAGAAGAACTTAAGCATGTACAAACGTCAGCTAAGTCGAAAATGTATTAGGTTTAGCAGTTCACCCCTGTTTATCAGAAAATAAGAAGTTACTTGTATTATTGATATTATTATCCCACAATGTGTAGAATGAACGAATTGCTTAATTATCTTAATTGCTTATATCATTACAAGACCAGCAAGCTGTGATGCTGTCATTAGTAATTGAATCTCTGAATAGTGATGTGTAACTGTGTGAGAACATTTCATTTTGTCATGTGCATTTGTCTTTGATTTCTCTCTCATCCTTGCATCCCCTCCTCATGTCCCCAAGGGTGTTTCTCAGAAGGAGGAGCTAAAATGGAGGAAGGGAGAACTGAAAAATACACAAATAAAAAGTACCAGTATTTGTCATCATCAGATTTACCAGACATAATGGCAGCCCATGTGCTTTTAACAGAGTGGTGCTAATATATGTCCCTCAAAGGGAGATTGCGGTAGCAAGTAAAAAAGTCAGTCAGAGGATAGGTCTCCTCTCCCGGTACACATTCTAGATGTGTTATAGATGTGAGCAGGAATAATTACTAGGGGTCTGGGGGAGCCTCTGACTGAATATGCTGATTCTATGGAAAGCCTTCTGCTGTCCAAGGTGTAGGTCATGTAGGGGATGTAAAGTGTTGTCCATTAGGTTGACCAATTGTGCAACATACTTCCTCTAGGGTCCCAGAGCAGTCTCCAGTGCAGAGCTAGTCTTCTTTATTAACCTGTTAATTTTCTACTAAATCTGGCTCTGATGTTGCTGCTATATGTCAAACATGCCTTTGTAAACAGCTGAAGATAAAGATATTATCATGACTAAGCATGGGGAAGTTTGAGCAGTGGAAGACAAAAACATTCCATGATTGAATACTAGAGTGCCTGGTCCCCTGGCAGATGTGGAATATCCAAACCCATAGCGTAATCCCTGAGTGTACGCAACAGGGGCTTTTCTCTCATATCATAGCACTGTCCCCACCCACTGATTTTGTTCTTTTAATGATTGTGACCTCATTTCCTTAGTGTCATATGTAGCCAATACTTTTCGTTTCTTTCAGAGCAATGTTTTTAGAAAAGGCCTTTAAATTAGCTGCATGCAGAGTAGTCAACTCTCTGTGAAGCATAAAAACTATACAATCTATAAACATAGCAGGTTCATAGATTAGCATGTGGATGCTGTATAAATATGACTTCAAAATGATGATCATGCGAAAAACTGACTTTCTTGTGAACAAACCTCAAGTGATTTCCTGTTTTTGTTACACAACATGCATATCTGTGTGGGAGGCCACCCAACACGAGAATGCAGGTCTGGGAATCGTACCTACAATGGCTTTTTGCAAGTTTGCTGATTCAGACTGAAAAACGAAACTGACAACTTCCTCTCGCTCCCTGAGTCAAAAGTAGGTTCACATAGACATACACACATTGTACAGCAACAAACTCTCAATGTGGACACCCCCGCACATGCTAGCTCACAGCGCACCTTTATGACTCATACGTTACAGAGGCCAGTGGAAAAGAAAAAGTCATTACTCATTACTGGTCTCCTTGGTTCCAGTTTTCCAGTGTCGAAGAAGTGGTTTTCCTTTGTCCTGATGGATTAAATGTATATGCATATATATATATACATATACAGGTAAGACAGGTATGTATGTCAACGACTCCCTTGGAAAGCATCTACTGTTCTTCAGAATTATTTAGCTAAAGAATAAAATGCAACCGACTGTTTTGTATCTCCTTGCAATAATGTGCTCTGCTTTAGCACAGGCTGCAATGCCACTGAAGGACCTTAAGATGCTAGAATTGTATAAGGATGTAAAAAGGTTAAACAAAAGTTTGCAGGTAGGTGACTTCAGTTATGTGTGTGAGTTTCAGTTATGTGTGTGATCCACTTTGCTGAGTGCAAACCAAAAGCATTTCTGAAACAAAAAGAATGCAATTTCAGTGTAATTTTAAACAATTTTTAAAAACATTCTCTCCTTTCATTTAGCACGATGGATCTCTAAGTTTGAATAACCCTGGGACTGAAATCAAGGTGAGTAAATCATAAACCAAAGCAGAAATGTACATAACATGCATAAAGATATTGTAGGTACAATAACTGGGTATATGTATAGTTCTATTCTAATTGAATGGTTCTTACAATATACATCAACGTTGATGACCGTGTTGTCCATCAATGCATAAAAACGTTTCTGTATGCTTTTAAGTATTAGCTGGTTAGTTGGAACTGTTCCAAAGAATCTAACCATCGGTCAGCTACAATCTTCTTTTTTTTATATAATGTACCAATGCAGACACTCAAAATTGTGAGACGTTTTACTGTGAGTTTTGTGAGTGGAGATCAACATGTAATTTTAACGAGGATGGTGATACTTGCAAACCATAAATCGGTGATTCTGCCAATCACTGATTCTGCCATTTATGTATGTGTATTTAATTGTTTGCTGTTTCTACTTGGTCTTATTAAAAAATGCAGACATCCACTTTTCCTAATTCAGTTTAGTTGTATGGTGATTTGGCAAATCACCTCTCAGCATTGAGAACTAAGCTTCTTCAACAAAAATTCACTGATGCTTCAGTGGAATTCCCAGTAAGACATTAACAGCAAGACACTGTCCATATTGGTCAGCATAAAAAGCCACCAGGATATAACGTCAGAATATATGTGGTCATCACAGATCAAACTTTATTTGTTATTTTCCAGTTAAGCAATAGATGGCACTAATGAGTGCCTCTCTTCTTGTCTGAATAATATAACTAAGATCACTTCTGTGTATTTGTTTTTGAGACCAGCCTTAAGCTCAGTGTAAAAAGTTTACGATTACTTTTTAAAAAAATGTTTAGATTAACTTTAAAATTGAACTGTTCTACAGAAAAGCATCTCTATGTATTTGTATCAGATGTAAAAGAAGAACTTAATTTATTTTTATTTCACTTCAAAGGAATGTTGCATGGCGTCAGCTCTTCAGTGCTACAGAAGTCAGCTGCTCCTTCTCAAAGTCAGCAGCACTAAACTGCGTTACAAAGTTTGTAAAAGCCTGAGCAGTCCTCTTATTGTAAGTTGTATTATAATGACAACATCCATTTTAGTAATTGTTTCTGTATATATACATATACATATACTATACATATACATATCAATATATACTTACACACACACACACACAAATATGCACATGAATATATTAATATATTTGTAAGTATACACTGTATGTATGTCATATGCATACATGAAGCTATGTTTACAGAGAATATTCACTTGGAAATGTGTTCATGTTTTAGTCTGAGAAACTGGAGGGAAGCAGTGAAGACTGTCAGAAGGTAGGTTTTCAGATTATATGTTTTTAAATTGTCATTGACACTAACACCATCAAACCTTTGTGGGACTTGTGTACTACTTTAATTTTTATGTTTTATATCATATGACCTCAAGTGACATCAGAAATAATCCTTTGCAGAACCCACAGTGCCAGTCTTGTGATTTATATCCTAATACAAACAGCAAGGAGTTCATGTCGAAGTTAACTTCTCTGCTTGAAATGGTTTGTATCTATCAGTTTCCCCTCTCTCTCACTTTCCCTCTCATTCACAAACACACACACACACACACAATTGTGAATTACTTTGTATTTACAAAAATTATTGTCTCTTCCAGGCCAACAGCAATTAAGATGAAGTGGGAGCTTGCTTTTAAATATGAAGAAGACACTACTCCACGAACACTTCAGAGCTACTATGCATTATGTTATTAGATTATGGTATTTAATTTATTTATTAACAAATATACTTAAATAACTTTCAACATAAACATGTAATATTTTTGTGTTGGCCTGTGTATATCATGTTCATTTCCTTTTGAAAAAGGTGGTCCCATTTCAACTTTCTCAGTTCACTAGTGCATGTTGTTGTGAAAATGTGTATTTTATAGCAAATTCACATAATTGAATACTACTCATTATGTACATCATAACCATTGAAACGTTCTCAAACAAATTGACATTGTAGTCATCTTGAAACTTGCACTGGGTCAACTTGCAATGGGAACTGTTACTGCAGTAAGCTTATGGTATTTAATTTATTTATTGACAAATACAAAACAACTTTCAACAGACTCTTCTTTGTAATACTTTTTTTCTGTGTTGTGTTTCTATTTAGGCCTATACATCATGTTCATTTCTCTATAAAATACGCTGCTGCCATTTCAACCTTTTCAGTTCACTAGTTTGAATTGTTGTGCACTTAAAGAATGTATCGCACATTATTTGAATACAACTCATTATCGGCACTCACCATTAAAATGCTCCTACAAAAACAATGGGACATTGTAATTAAAGGTTCTGGTGCCTCATTTATAAAAATGCTGCGTAGAAACCTATCTACACTCACACTTCATTCACACCAGATCTGTAGTGTGTGCATTCCATCACAGCTGTGGCGTGGTTGCGTGTGTTTGTTCCTCTAAGCCTTAGCCAACCATATTTACACGTGGCACGGCATAATGTAGCACAAATCAGTTGAGTAATTTGTAGCATTTTATTTAACATTTAGAGAAACATCATGGAGGTTGATGACTGAGGTTTCATGGAAACGGTGTCACATTCAACATATTTGTGTACTGAGAACTTCCTCATTGTGCACTGACCCACAGGTACTTGCATGTACTGTAGCATGACATTCAGTTCAGTTCATTTAGTGCCCAATTCATTAGATCAGAACGCATTGCGCATCATACATATTAGAGTCCAAAATGTTTTTCAAGCCAGAGCCAAAGACACAGTTGCATGTAAGCTACCTTATGTACAGGCTTCCACGTGCAATGGTTGTCAGTAGTTAGTAGTTAGTAGTAGTTGTGTGTGTGTGTATGTATGCCAAGGCTGTAACCATAGAGTCCCATATGCAAATTCATGAACAGATGGAGTTGTTATTTTATGTTTTTTGTTATTTTATATTATCATTACTATTATTTATATGTAGTGTCTATAAGTATTACATACTTCTTCCCCTTTTTGTGTTATTATCTAATGGCATTGATAAGGGATGAATAAATTACAACCACAAATATAATCATATAAACAAAAACCTAAAGTAAACACAGGAACAGACACACTCAACTCCAAAAATAAAACCCTCTTTAGGTGCGAGTTAGAAAAAGACTATGAAAATAAAATTGAAAGCCACTCTGGAGGCATGGACATGGGTGCTCATGAACGTGGCTGCAGCAGTTCGAACTAGAACCGATTGTTTTCGGGGTTTTTTGTACCGACAGTAGATAGAAACAGAGATCTATTTGAAAAATCACTGGAATTCTCCTTCAATAAGTCTTTCTTGGACCATGTGTTCTTGGGCTAATTCTTGGGGGAAATTCTTCCATCTAGTGGTGAGATGGTATATTGCAACAGACTCCAGCCCCCTCCCAAGCGCGATTTACTAGCCACGGAAGTCGCAACATAAAATGTCTTAGCTGACGTTACAAGATGTCATATATGACTTTATCGATCATTCCTTTTCGTAATCAGGTTATTTTAGAAAAAGAAATGTAAATTGCATTTAGTAATTTAGTCCATGAACTATATAGGTCATATACTTCATGCAAGATGAATAATGTTGTCATGGATTTGTTATTTTGGCTTATATTCAGTGAGCAACTTTGTAAACAAAGAGTGAAAGTACCAAATTATCAGTGCTAACATTCTTCGCGATACTGTACAAGATATGTAGTTCAAGATAATTCAACATTTTAGAGTCCAGACCTCAATCCGTCAAAAAAGTGAGAACAAGACCAGAGTGATGGCAAATAATCGTTCCTGACTCAAAACCCGGATTGCTGTTAAAAAGGTGCAGTCTAGAATCATTGTGGAGACATGGAAAGGCTTGGTAGGTATTATAAGAACCATTTCAAGAGTTGTAAATGCAAATAAAGATGTTTCTATTGATTATTTAAAAAGGGTATGAATAATTTAGATTAGACTTGTCATTTTCATAAAAGTGTTAAAAAGTTGAAAACGCTTCTTTTTTTGATTCCATGTTTGTCCCACATTGTCTTGCAACCTTTTGACATGTGACAGTGTCATTTTCAGTCAGAACAAACATATTGATTAAGAGAAAATCAACATTAAATCAATATTTGCCAGGGGTATGAATAATTTTGTTTCTAACTGTAAGTATGAAAAGTAAAAGTACTTTGATGGATTATGGTTATAATGTCCTTTTATCATTTTCACATCTAAACTTCTGCTCAATAAACTGATTTAAGGTGAAAATACTAATGGCACTCTTGGCACACCAATCTTTAAATAGTGTTTGACATTTGTCTATTAAAAAGATCATAAGCACAAAACATTGAAAGCCATCCATTCCCCTTAGGTAAGACCAAGTGGTTATGAAATAACAACACTAGACAGCAATTATTTCAAAGAAGACCCTTAAAATAAAATGAGTTGTTCTTCTTTTCCACTAATTCAAAACGTTTGTGCAAATAAAGCCAAGGTTATTCAGGCAAGTCAGTGTCAGCCATTTCTTCCATCATTTCTATTGATTTATGCTTCAGCAGGCTTTTGACAGATTTTAACGTAGCACAATGGTTCAAGGAGTCTCAAAAAAACTGAAAGCAGTTCAAAGCAAATCACACAATGACCCCTGATTGGTGTGCTAACGGTGCACTCGCTTTGACCTCTCTTAGTCTACATTTTATTTGCTTTGATAAAAAGGAACGACAGGTTTCACTAAATGTAATGTAACAACAAGTAAGAATTTTCACTTTGAAATGTAGTGGAGTCAAAGTATAAAGTCTCTTTAGTAAAGTACATATAAGTTCTATTACAGTACAGGAACAAATCACATCAACTTATTTACAGTTCACCACTGTTTCTATAGTATGTCCCGAAATACTATAGTACTCGTATAAGATCCCAAAATACTATAATTCATTTTCGAAAGGGATGTTTTAATATAGGGAGATGGTCATGCACTTCGACAAGAACTGGATTATTACAATGCATTGTTGTAGTGAGACAATTACAGTTGATTCAGAATGCTGCACCTACACTTCAGCGGTTGAGAGTGTTCTAACTGGTAGCATCATCACCTGGTATGGGAACTCCACAGTTAGAGATTGTAGTACTCTGCAGAGAGTAGTGCGCTCAGCTGAACGTACTATTAGAACTCAACTCCCTGCTCTACAAGATATCTATTCCAGAAGAGTACTCCTAAGAGCCCAAAAGATTCTGAAGGACTCTTCTTATCCTAACAATGGATTATTCCTACCGCTGAAATCAAGAAGACGCCTATGTAGTCACAAAACTTCAGGAGAAGTTTTTATCCCCAGGCCATCCGAACTCACACTATACTGACTTTGCACACATTCACTCCTCAGCACTCTCAAACATTTCCCAACTCTGAACTCACACTATACTGACTTTGCACTCATTCACTCCTCAGCACGCATGACCCCCACACACACACACACCTACATGACTTTTAGCACTTTTACATCCCTCTCCCTATGCTACAGACCTTTTATTTATTTTCTTATTTCATCACACGTCAAAACACACACACACACACGACTTTTAGCACTTTTACATCCCTCTCCCTATGCTACAGACCTTTTATTTATTTTCTTATTTCATCACACGTCAAAACGACACACACACTTACATCATCACTGTCATCACCTCACATACATACAGCACACTGCTTGCTACAGTAAGCCTCCTCTACATACTTGCTGCACACTGCCCCCCCTCCTACATCCACAGCACATTGTCTTCAGGATCTTCCCCAACACACATCCTCTACATATTTACAGCACACTGCCCCCACCTACCCACACACACACTACACACACACAGTCACTGCTCCACTCCCTTTCCGCCCACACACACATCTTCACTGTCATCACTCACATACATCATACATACAGTACTCTGTATGTCCCTTCACCATACTTTGCCCCCCCCCCCCCCATACACAGCACATTGTCTCATGAGGAAGCTTCTCCAACACACATATTGCACACTGCCCTCTCCCCACATACACAGCACACTATCCCATCTCCCCTATCATCCCCCCAACACACACACCAAGACCCCTGGCAGTTGGGTTAGCCCCTTGAGCCGTGGATCTGCCCATGGTTTCTTCCTTGGTAAAGGAGTTTTTCCTTGCCCCTGTTGCTCTTGGGTGCTCCTTGTTGGTGCCCCGACCCAATCCCAATCCTCCCCCACCTTTCTTATGCAGCCCTTGCCACTTAATCTACTAAACCCCTCTTCTACTGCACTTTTACCCCCATAAATGCACAAATAGGCTGACACCAGACATAATTTCACTGCATTTCTTACTTCCAGTAACTATATGCATGTGACAATAAACTTCCTTGTATCCTTGTATCCTTGCACCACCTCTGGTCAGAAAAGTGGTGCATAGTGAAGAGAAGGGTCCCAGCACCAAGCCCTGGCGGGACCCCCATGCTGAGGTAATGAGATGTGGACAACTGTCCAAGCCAGGTCTTGTTGAACGAGTGCCCTGTGAGGTACGATTCAAACCAGGACCAGGATAAAACCTTTACCCCATCCATATACCACACACTGCCTGTATGAAAACATTTACTGACACGGAACATGGATATCCCAGTCGGTTATCCGTGAATAAACCTGCCTATCATATTTTTTTCTCAGAAATGCCAACAACCAAGACCACCTGTAAATGACCGTGAGACAAACACAATTGACAGACCTCACACAACACATTTAAAAACACTTTTCTCATGCTAACATTTCTCAAAGGTAAGATATAATTTCATTATAAAACAAGAGATGAACTGCCGACGGAATATATTCATTTTATACATGTAGCTTGCATAGACTGCATATAACATTAAATGCCCCATCAACAAATGATGGGAACATTAATGGATCCTAAATTTCCACGATGGGCTGAAGGCTAGTTGTGTAGCCCTATAGAATTTATTCTAGTTAGCAATTGTTAAGTTTATCTTGTAATTAGGCTACATCAGCAAGTGATTATTTTGGATAGCAGTGAGTGACAGGCTAATGTAGCATAACAATTTATTTAGATCATGTCCCCCTGACAATGTATATCATGATACAGCCTTGGTGTATGTACATGTGTCGGTGTGTTTGAGTATGTGTGTGTATGTGTGCATGTGGGTCTGTGTGAGTAAGGGAGGGGACAGAAAGGGCCTGATTTTTGTACAATTACGAACACAGCCGGTAATACTTTAAATTAACACACCCATATTCACCATTAATTAGCCAGTAACTAACATAATTGTTAGTAAGATATTATCCCTTAATTAGCAGTTATCACTCGTTAATTAATAATTTACAAGGTATGACCATATTCCACCCTTAACGGACCAAAAACAAAGACATAAGCAGATATTACTTCCTAACTACTGATTATTACTGGTAAATTAGGAGGCAATAAAACACAAATTATGATCATAACAGGCAATGCATAGTTCTTATTATGGGTCTTATTATGTAACAGTTCCAAAGGAACAGCCGTTCTCCATTAACAACACCCAAATAGCATTGTCTATATAAAACAACAATAAAATATAGTCCAAAGCAGTTCTTTATTTTATTCTAAAACAAAGTTTTATTTCTACTCTCGTCATGGGCGGATTATGAACTTTCGGGCCCCTGGGCCCAGATGTATTAAGGGCCCCCCACTTATTGTCATGTGGGAGGGGGGGTTTGGGGGTCCTCCCCCAGAACATTTTTAATTTGTTTGATGTGATCCCCTGTATTCTGGTGCATTTTGGGGATGGCTAATACTAAATTCAGTCAGATTCATAGCCTACATCCTGATTTGTTGATATTGAGGCAATGATTTCATGCAAAGGCGTGGGCTTCAGGGCCCCCTGACCCCTTGGGCCCCTGGGCCTGGGCCCGGTAGGCCCGTGCAGTAATCCATCCCTAAATCTCGTACGTACATTTAATTTGAGAGTCTAGCCTCTTTCCATTGCGAAGTGTTAACTACCTTGAAGGTGAGTACTCTGTTGAAGTTTAAAACTATTGGATCTGCCCAGAGCCACTCTGGATCTGCCATAACCAATCGGTAACGTTTGTTCGTAACGTACATCTGGCTCAAACTAGCGCACAACCTCAACGTCATCGTTCTCAGCTACTCCCTCTGTTCGCTGATTGGACCTGCAGATTTTTGCAGGAGAAAACCCGCGAATATACCGCAGACCCAGACGACGTACTGAAGGGAAATTAAAATTGAGCGGAAGTACGTAGGCGGGCAAAGTCAGGCTAATGTTTCCAAACATTGCAAAGCAAAATCTAGATTAAATATAGCTGCAAGCAACGATGAGGGGGCCAGGCATTTGAACAGGAGTTGTGAGCAATGTAGCCTACTTCCTGTGATTATAGTGCCCCCCTAGTGGTCAAAAGACTTCCTGTTTGGTGGTTTCGCCGTCGATTTCGATTGGCTGTGACAGGCAAATGCTTTAGAATATCAATATGCAATGGAATAACTTTTGTGTGGCTTGGTCTGAAGATCATCTGGGCCAAGTTTTGTGAAAATCTGAGAAATTGTGTGACCTGTGAAAACTTTTTAGTGTTTTTGATTAAATCCAATATGGCGGCCAAATCAATTACCTTGACATCACAAATTGGCACGTGTCCGCCTACTGACCTCCCACAGAATTAACAGACACAACTACTAAGTTTTAATCCCAAACACATTAACCGTTATAGGCCAAAATGTATTTTTGCTAATTACAGCGCTCCCTATAGGTCTAAGGTCACCAAATTTCTTGAGCCTCTTCCTAATTGGGTCTTGTACCTATGTATTAAGTTTGGTGTTGATATGTGAAAGACTTGCCGAGATATGAGTTCACTTCCTGTTTGGCGAATTCACCATCGATTTTGGATTGGTTGTGACGGGCAAATGGTTTTGAAAATCAATATGCAATGGCACAAGTTTTGTGCGGCTTGGTTTGAAGATCATCTGTGCCAAGTTTTGTGAAAATCGGAGAAACTTTGTAAGTCATGAAAACTTTTGTGTGGCAATAAAGTATATCTTACTGTATCTTATCAATGGCATTGTCACTGGTTGATAGGATGAGTAGTTCCCTCCCTCTGAAATAAAATATATACACCATTTTTTTTATCTTTGCTTCATAGCATTTTTCCACATTTCTTTTTCTTGCTCAAAACGAAAGGTTTTATGGTCATGATTCGCTGGTTGGCCTGAGTCTAGCCGTAAAACTCTGTATATACTGATTACTGCAAATGTCAATGGAGAAAATGAATGGGAAACTTACCAGAGCCTTTACGGAGGTGGTTGGTCATTGTTGAGCTCTATGGGAGTGTTAGATGCAGAAACTTACATAGAATGAGTTCTGGAGATAGAAAATGAATGATGTTTATGAAGGATCCACTTGTTTCATGGCCGGGGGTAAAGAGGGCTGCATTTCCATGCTGGTGGAATGAGTTGCCCAGTGCTCTCCGTTCCTGTGGTAGTTTTGGGTCATTTAAGAGGGGTCTAAAGACATTCCCGTTCAACATGCACTTAGTTCTTTAAGCACTTCTTATGCGTTATGGTTTGTATAATATTGTTTTATTTCTATTAGGCTGTTGATTAATTTGACATTATTGTTTATTATTGATATTCTCCTTAATATAGTCTTACCATGTCATTGTTTTTTTATATTATTGATTGAATGGACACTATTGTTTATTATTGCTTTTCCCCTCATTTTCATTGCTTATTTTATTAGGCTATATATTAAATTGACATTGTTGTTTATTATTGCTGTTCTCCTTATTATAGTTTGACCAACATTCTAATCTGCTCCCTGTTATATTTTAAATAGTATGTTGATTTTTTTGTATTTGTGTGTCGCTTTGGACAAAGGCATCTGCAAAGTCCCATAACCAGCTTAATTAGCTTTCTTTGAAGGAGTTTTCAAAACGGGACAGTCTAGTCATGGCACTGTAATGCAGTGTTCATAAAATAGGCTTATATGTAGCCTACCAAATACTTTATGTTCAACTTAACTTTTATTCAGTTTTCACCTGAGTTGACCACAAGGGGGCTCTGTAACAACAATAAAAACGTACTACTACTACTACTACTACTACTACTACATATATGTGTGTTTACAATGAATAATAAACATTTCGGTTTTTGTCTCAGAAACAGATATTTGATGAAATTGAAATGTTTTGTTCCTATTGTTTTATTCTGTCATTTAATCATCTAGACATTATGTGCTACTGATGCTCATTTTTGCAGACAGAAGGTAATCTATGCATAAAACAGACCCCTGAAAAAATAACCTTTATGCATAATGAGGAATGGGACAATGGGCCAAGCATTTACATTACATTTAGTCATTTAGCTGATGCTTTTATCCAAAGCAACTTACAAAAAGGGAAACAATCAAGGTATAGTGCGACAAGGACATGTTAGTGCAACAATACTAGGCTACTCGCATAGAATCAAGTGACAGTTCTAGAAGGGGGTAAGTTCTAGATATAGCATGTGATTTAGCACGAAACAGACTGATAATCCACAGTCTAGCACTGCAATAGAAAGAATGCTATTATTTTTGCCCTGCAGAGGTAGTCAGTGTTCCTCCTGGGACCACACAGCACTGCATATCCTCCACCTGTCCCTTCTCCCAGCACTCATACTGTATGAACTAATCATTGTCATGTTTTTGGTATGTGGCATCCATTGTCACTTATTTGACCTTTGTGACTTTTTTTAACACCATCAGCAAACATCAATAACAACAACAACAACAACAATAATAATGATAATAATAACAATAATAACACCAACTGTGAAATATATGTTATGCAAAATATAGGCAAAAATGTGCAAACTCATTCCAGCAGCCTAATACAGTGTAGATCTAAAATTGACATTGACTGCCATTTATTTAATTTGACTGCCAAATGGTTGCCTGAGGTCATTATTGAGCTGGAGTTAATGAATGGAACAACATAGCAACATTATAACCAAATATTTGTGACAATACTTCTTGTGGAGAAGTGAATTTAAGAAGAGGTGAAAAGTGCACCCATTTTCTTTGATTAGCAAGAGAATGTATAAAGATTGAATTATACAGTACAGATGTACAAAACAAGATATGAAAAGATAAACACATCCAACAATTTTCCAACATTGTATAAATATACACTATGTAAGTAATGTAACTACACTCTCTATTTAAACATCACTGCATTTATGTGGTTTTTGCACTCCTTCACAAAATAAAGATGCTTGTCATCATTAAATGGGAAAAAGACTTTGCTGTTCCTAATTCATAGGCCTATTGAATCAGTGAACTGACTTTTTTTTATGTCAAATAACTATGCTGTTTTGAAATGTACCCAATATATTTTCTATACTGAGAAGATTACATCAGCTCTCACTCACAGCTTGCAATGCTGAAGATGGCTGGTAAAGCACCCAAATCAGAAACTTAACAATTTTGACTCCATCAAGTCCCAGTTTGTGAAGAGGGAGATGAAGGCGGCGGAGCCTTTTGAGAGAAAAATGGGTTCAATGTATGAGACTGTTACTGCACTTGAACATGCTGCTAATGATCACAGTGACTGGCTGTCAGGGCTCGAAGCTGAAGATGTTGTGTTGACCTGACCACTTTGTCTGATTCCTTTACTAAAAAGTGCAATGACCTGGTGGGGCATTCTAGAACAATGGAACAATTCATCTGTTGGGTTTGCCAGTCTTGAACCTGTGAACCTATTCCAAGTCCACTGTGAGATCAGGGCCGGATTATGAATCAAGGATCTGTCAAGGGTCAACCCTAGAGCGATCAGCAGCGTTTTAGGGGCCCTAGCCCCTGGAACGCATGCCAAGCATCTCCTCTTATTTTCCCTGACTTTGCCCAACAGTGGCTGCCTGTTGGATGGTCTGCCTTTGCTACAGAAAGCACTTCAGTCCTGTCTAAGTGGGCAATTCCACAGAAAATGGAACGGACTTTTTGTCACATCCATAACGCCAGTGAAATGCCTTGGCATTTGTATGATGTGAATGATACCATTAATTTTGTACATTCTTCAGCCAAAAATAGCAAATGCTCAAATTTCATGTAATCATTCACATCATACCATACCATCACATTTTATTGGCGTTATGGATGTTACAAAAACATAATTTTCCATGGAATTGCCCAAGTATCAAATTTGGTCTTTGTTTCCTGGCCAGCAACACTCACATCACTCTACCCAGTGGCACAGTTGTACAGATTGAATATCCTGATTTGGCTTTAGACTTTATTGAGAAAAAACTGTTACTCCAGACATGATTGAATGGATTTAAATTGAATTTAAAGTTGTGTTGATCATAGTGTGGTATGCTCTTTATTTGATTTCAATGTCGCATTTCCTTATACACCAACATAGTATTGGTGTGTGAGTAGAACTGCAAAGGCGAGATTGTTTGTTAGGCTACGTTTACAGTATTGTGTTTTTGTTTGAATCCGAAAAACGTTTGTTTACGATTTGGCCCTTACACATTACCCCATTGTTTTTGAAACAGAAAAATGTGAAAATGCTGCTGAACCCCATTATAATTTGTTTTGTTTTGTCAGGTGTTTAATTTTGCCACTGTCACACACAGTCTATCTTTTATAACATATTATACAATAACATATTATATAATAGGCCTATAGTTACTCCGAAATAATCCAAGCCTTAATGAAAGAATTCTCTTTCTCTGATGCCTGACTCCTTTTAAATCCCTTTGGAAGAGATTTCAGTGTTCACCATATTATACTTATATTTCCTGATTAATAACAGACTTATCCCTTATAATGCACATTTATTCCCTGTCGAATGAGATCTCCTGTAAGTGATTCTGCATACTAAAATGCTTTAGGGAATACTCTTGGACAAGAAATCAGGAGTTCGAAGGTATGCCAGTTAGGAGCTACTCTGAGCCTTAAGATTCTGTGTGAATATGGGTCCCAGATATCTTTCAAACGTGTTCTTTTTAATTAATGTTCTTATCTGCACATACAAACACATGTTTTGCTTTTAACTGAAACATGGTTGGATCAAGCAAAGAGTGTTACCCTCTCACAAGTCTGAATTTTGAAACAAAATGTTTGCACAAATTCATGTATAGGTTTGTACAGATCTGAGTTGACCATAGGAGAGGAGAGTTTATAGTGTTTATCTACACTAGGTGTTCTCCACAGATTTGTGGTTGCATTTTGTCTTGAAGAGTTAAGAGAACTCTTGTCAGATATTTGTATGTAGTTGTCTTATTATTTTAGGAGATCTCAACTTGCATGTATATAGTATATATACTTTTTTGATCCCGTGAGGGAAATTTTGTCTCTGCATTTAACCAATCAGTGAATTAGTGAAACACAAACAGCACACAGTGAACACACAGTGAGGTGAAGCACACACTAATCGGCTCAGTGAGCTGCCTGCCTGCTGGCGGCATTTCGGGGAGCAGTGAGGGGTTAGGTGCCTTGCTCAAGGGCACTTCAGCCGCGCCCACTGGTCGGGGTTCGAACCGGCAACCCTCCGGTTACAAGTCCAGAGTGCTAACCAGTGGGCCACGGCTGCCCCATGTGTCTAATCCACGGAACAGTTATATATAAAATATATAAAGGAACTACTTTCTCGAAGTAATACCCTCACAGCATGTACAGGTGCATAAAAAAAACAGAATATTTACTTCAAAAAGTTAATCTTTCATACATTCTAGATTCATTACACATAAAGTGAAATATTACAAGCCATATTTTGTTTTAATCTTGATGATTTCGGCTTACAGCTAACAAAAATCAGTGTCTCAAGGAATGGGGTGTATAAAGTAAATGTGTTCACATGGTTTGATTACACCGGCAAAGGGAGAATTTGAAGCATTGATATATTCAGGTCTAAATGAAGAAATTGATTTCAGACCTTTTTTTTATGAATTTCTTAAATTTCCTAATCTAATTGTAATGTTGATGAGTTTATTGTTTTCTTTCTCTGTATTTATAGTTGTTGAATGGGAATGTTTTTCAGCAAGGGACTAATGTTGATTAACATTTCTGATGTGACCACATTTTACTCTATATATACACCCAATTCATTTAGGTATTCTGCACAAACCACGCCCTGATGAAGGCCCAGGGGGCTGAAACTGGTTGCCATTTTTTACTTGTACTATATGCCCCAATCTTAAATAAAGGGATTTTATTAACTTGATCCATGTGTGCCTGAAGTCAGCCAAGCAGTTCTGTTGCTCATATAGTTTACATCTTTTGTCAAAGGTAAAAAAGGTCCCTTATTTATTGATTATGCTATTCTGATTAATGTTTTAACATTTTTTACTAGCATTTTCATCTTGAAATAGGTGTGCTGAATGAGTTACGGCCATGTCTTTTTTGTTGCATGTTTTTGGAATGAGTATTGATTGCAATGTATAATTCATTTGAACAGATGTGTGCTGGGCTTTGCATGTCAGAATAGTGTTAAAATGCAAGAATCGTGTGGCCAGATGGGATAAAAGTGCATGTGTTGTTGAGAACTGACGTAAGGCTATGGGTATACTTGCTAAGTGAAACTGATAGTTTTTTAGCATACAGGATAAATTGTAATGCACAAGAATCATAGCAGAAACATTAAGTAGAGTCATTGAATAAGGTTACCCACATATCTCTGTGAATTTCTCAAACATTTCGGATGTGAGTAAGGTGTTTTGATGTTCACCTGTGAAAAATCACCTAGTCATGTGTGTGTTTGCAAGGTTTTGGGGGATTTCAAACAGCTAGCCACAGTATAAACCAAGAGGTTTTCACATCTGTTGGTAAACTCCACATTTCTATACGATCACTTAAACATAAAAAAAAAAAACAGCATCAACGTGTGGGAAAGTGTTTTCCTGGCTGTACTTGGAATCTTTCTCAGATAGTATTGAAATCAGGCCTGGAGTTACTACATATGAAGTTTTTCAGGTTTGAGGGATTTTTCCCTGGCTTTAGGTGCTGGTGATTTTTTAGCTTTTTTCCATGTCAGGTTTTAGAGAGAGGGATTTCCCGCAATACAAATGACAAAATTACTACTGATTACAAGTCAGATTCATCTTCTTCTTCCATTGCAAATTGTTGTTTTGTGGTTAAGAGTTTACCATTTAAATTATGACATACAATTTGAAGGCTTACAATTTATTTGAAAAATGGTTTGATCACCACATACATGGAGGAAATCCAAATTATTGTCTTATAAAGAAGTAAAGAGCTATGAAACACTTTATTTCTATACACAATACTTTGACAATACTTTCTCTTTACCAGAGAAAAGAGAGCTTGCTTGAGTGTTTTAAATATAAGTAGAATCAAGTTCAATCCTTGCAAAGTTGCGTGGCTGGTTCAGCTGCATAAGATGAGTTGTTAACATCAGTATTTGTTGTGTCAGTGTTTTAATTGTTAATTAGTTACTGGGTTTTCTCAACATGTAGCCACATGAGAAGATTGCTAGACGACCTTGATAGACTGTAATTAAGAAAATATTGGGACACAATATAAACATTTCTTACACATTTCTTCTTATGCTTACTATCAACAACTATTGTCAGCTGATCTGTCTAGAACTAATTATTACCCTCATATGCGGTCATTAAGAATAATGTTGTTGGGACCTTAGTGGTCCAAATGACTGAAGTTGCTTTTTACGTCCCCTTAGAATTATAAGGTTCTATCTGACATCTTTGTCAAAATTGAGTTATTGACATATTCTTATTCTGTGACACCTTAAGAAGATGAGGTGCGGTTTTTCTTGTAGTTGTATGCATTTTTGGACATTATATCTAAAGAGGTTTGTTCTGCTTATCAGTATAACTCTATGGAATTCAAAGACTTTGAAGCTTAATATCTCAGAACTACTCAGAACGTAGATAGAACCCTATAATTCTAAGGGGACGCTGAGCTACAGTGGTTTCTAGACACAGTCATGGTCACTGTTTCAACAAAAGTTATGTCTTATCACCAATGTTCAACAAGGACTAGAAATGCCCCCCAGATCGTCTTCAGGTTGTCTTTAAAACTGCTAACGTATTCTAGCATAATATGAAAAGTTAACATCAAGGTATCCACTGGATACTATCCAACATTATATTGACACAGATATGCACTACAACAACAATATCATACTGAGAGAGTGACACAATAAGTAATGTTAACTTTAGTAAGTTATTTTACATCACAATTACCTTGGTTGTCTGTAACCTTAGCTAGGTAATAACAATAATTTAACAGTCATTTTTGTTCCTTATGAGAGTACTAAAAGACATCTAATGACTGAATGCCCCTTTCAGGCAATCCTTAAGAATTACATGCCAATTAGCTTGCCCTCAAAACATGCATGAACAGTTTAAATTGAAACTCAGATTAACCACAATCAACTGGAGTTTCCTATGTGCATGATGACGCAAATATGTGGTTTCTTGGCATGGAAGGCATAGGAAGCATATCTTATCAACCACACATTTTCACTGGTTTAAGTGAATGATTGGCACAAATGTGTAGTAGGACTTTTACTTTCTGAAGCTAGACATCTCTACCTCTGATTGTAACGTATACAAAATGTATTCAAATTGATTTATAAGACCTAAAAAATAACATTCAGAAATATCTTGTTTGTGTGAATGAATTACCATAGCATCGTACATTTATAAACAACACAACAAACCATGAAATGAAAATGTATATAAAATGCATTTAATCCATTATCAACACAAACAATACCAAAAATGGTCTACACACTTCTACCGCACACTTTTCCTCATCTCTCCCTGTACTTTCAGTTTCTTATCTCTGCCTTTCACCCTTCAGCCTTGAAAATGTGTAATTTACTTATTTGCTATGACAAAGACCTGGTATGAGAGGTATGTGGTTGATTTAAGTTTTCAACCAGCAGTTCTATTCTAGGTTTGGTTTTGAAAGTGCCATTCTGAGGTCATGCTGAGCATTTAGTCCAGTGGTCCCCAAACTATGGCCCGCGGGCAGAATAAGGCCAGCCACCTCATTTTGGGTGGCCCAGCAAAACATGTCCGTGGTAGGCTATATAGCATCTGGCCCGTACGGGAGTACGACATCGTCAAACTATGACCTCCGTAATTTCCCCCATTCATTCTCTATGGTGAGTCTTAACAGTACACATGTAATACTCTTTTTGTCCACTGGTGTTTTGGCGCTGTTTCGCGTTTGCCGTCGAAAACGGAATGAAATGTAGGCCTACCTGCAAACAATGTAAGAGGCCTATGCTGACTGCATCAGTGCTCAAAATATTCTAAAAGTTTGTCAATTAATTGTTAATAACTAACTTCTATTCAAGTCATATTTCTGGGACTTTCTGGGATAATTATTTCTATTTTTTATTTCACTCGTTCAAATGTTCATAGAGTTCACAAAGTTCTCATCAGGTGATTTCAGATGTTTTTGCCAGCACTTTATAAAACTCTCATAGTTTGAGAACTTTAAATTATGTGTAGGATATTGCTTGTTCACAACTTGAGCTGTGTATGCAAAGACACAGAGTTCAGAGTTCACACATTTTGAATAAAATACTTTTGGGACTCCCTGCTAATACTTTTGGGAATGCTAAAGTCTTTTTATTAGTATTACTGTATTTCATTTGAGCTACATTTTACACTGATATGGCATGATGGCAACATAAACACAGCTAACAATGGTATTAAATTGCAGTAGCCTATGATTAAATGTAATGGAATATTCAACTAAGGTAGACTGCTGTTGTTCACAGCACTAAGCTATTTATGGTTACTGATATACTCCGAGTCTCTGTCCCTCTCTTAGAGTCAGGCATAGTGAGCTGGCCCTCGGAAGAAAACAGAGACTGCATTTCTTTTACAGTGTCAGGGCATAGGCAGCTAGCGGATGGTGAGGTGATTTAACTAACAAAAAATGTTTTAGTCTAAAAACGTGAGACATCGCTTAGAGCACCTTTATGGACCTTTATGGTCAGATACACAGGAACGTAGCCTGTATTTTATTCATATGGTTGAACAACTAACACATACAATACAATTCATACAATAGACTATATTGTATGAATTGTATTGTATGTGTTAGTTGTTCAACCATATGAATAAAATACATCAATAGGGTGGTCTGTCATTCACAGTGGTGTTGTAGACCCAAATGCATTAGAGAAGAATTGGTACAAAAGCTCAAATTCGGTTTACTCAGAGACGATAGACCTGCACATGAAATTTGGCAAGAAATTTTCAACAAGTTGAAACAGAGTTTTAAACAACATTTTCATAGTTTGTTAAGAATTTAACTTAACAGTGACATGTAGCTGTTGACCTGGTGACCTTCTCAAAGTAAATGGTAACACTAAAGGGGCTACAAGATAAGATGTAAAAGGAGGAAAAGATTGGGCAGTCTGCAGAGAGACGTGCCCCAATAGGCAGCATCGGACCTTTAAGCAAGACAATGATCTGAAACATCCAGTCCAGTCCACACCTCAATTCATAAAAAAGTGAGCATAAGGCCAGAGTGATAGCAAAGAATCGTTCCTGCTTCAAAACCCGGATTGCTGCTCTGCAAAGGTGTGGTCTAGAATCATTGTAGAGATATGGAGAGGCTTGGTATGTATTATAAGAACCATTTTGAGAGCTGTAAATGCAAATGAAGATGTTTCCATTGATTATTTAAATAATTTTGAATCATTTTAGTCATGCCATTTTTTCATAAAAATTAAAAAAACCACTTCTTTATTTGATTCCATGTTTCTACCACATTGTCTTATAACCTTTTGACATGTGGCAGTGTCATTTTCAGTCAGAACAAACATATTGGCCAGGAGAAAATCAACATTAAATCAATATTTGCCAGGAGTATGAATAATTGTGTTCTTAACTGTATGTATTTACTTTTCCGTAGCTACACCATATCTAATAAAACACGGTTACAAATGTGAAGGTGTTATACTACAATATTAATTCTTTACAGATTCATATATGAACATCTATCTATCTCAAGCATCATTTTTTGGAAAGTCTAGAGCCATATCCAATGAAAAATAAAAGATACTCAGTATAACGACCCTATTTCAGGAGCCGGAGGATGGTATTTTGTGGAGTACAGATATTTGCAGCCCACATAATGGATGAAGAGCTAGAGGATGGTGTATCTGGATTTTGTAGAGGACATATGTTTATAGTCCCCGACATGGACGCTTTAATTCTCTGCTATTCCGCTCAATGTTGGCAGTAGAGGTGTTGGACTTGACAGTGGAAGCAGGCACGGGGGTTGAAGGTTCTGCTTGCTTTTTAGTGAGCCATCTGTGCATTAATGATAGAGGTAAGTTACTAGCCCTAGTAAGTATAAGTAAGTAAGTATATAAGTATATATACTTATTCCCGTGAGGGAAATTTGGTCTCTGCATTTATCCCAATCCGTGAATTAGTGAAACACACTCAGCACACAATGAACACACAGTGAGGTGAAGCCATAGACAGTAAAAGAAATGGACGAAGAGACTCCGTCGTTCTCAATGGGAGGGCACTGAGTCATTTTTCAGTTGGTCCCCCCAGTACTGCGCAGACTCGCACTTAACGTTGTGATGTTAGCCATCGAACTGAATCTTGTAATTCATATGATAGATACACAGAAATTCTTCTCACACTTCCTTCGCCTTCAAAGTCATCAAAGTTAAACATTTATTTATGTATTATTATTAATATCATCCTCACAAGTGATATCAAGTCGTGTTAATGTTGAAACTACCACACATGATCATCTTCAAAAACAGTCATGGTAAAACAAAACAAAAAAGTTATAGCCTTGAAGCTAATCTTCTTTCCATTTTTCTGACCAACGGTCAATCCATCGAAAACCTCTGAAATGATTATCGACTACCTAACGGTAAAACTACTGTTTTTCATTAGGTTTACTTGCCTCTATGCTTTACCTAAACATACAATGCTATTGTAGGCTACATAGCTTTGTTCACGAGTTTCCGTGCTGGCTGGACTACGCTTCTTATCCAAACAATACGGTTATCTCCCTTCAGTCGCGTTAGCTTCCTTCAACGGACATGCTAAACATTCTTCTTCACGGGGAACCTAACGTTACGTACGAGGTAGTCGAGTCTTGTTTTGCCTTTTATTGTTTATGTAGATAACACAGAAGCTAAAATATCGGCACATGATATATGTTACATGAAGTTATGGGAGTTCAAAAAAATCCGAAATGAATGAGAGTTCTATGGGGTTAGCAGAGAGTTGATAACCACCGCTACATCGATGCTTCTACTTCCGGGAATTCGCCTGCCCCCTTGGGTGAAGCACACACTAATCACGGCGCAGTGAGCTGCCTGCAACAACAGTGGCGCTCGGGGAGCAGTGAGGCTGAAGTGCTCAAGGGCTGGGGCCTCAGCTGGGCCTACTGGTCGGGGTTCGAACCAGCAGCCCTCCAGTTACAAGTCCGAAGCGCTAACCAGTAGGCCACGGCTGCCCCAAATAGCCCTTGCACTCTCTCTCTTCGAGTACCTCCCCAACTTCTCTACATTATGTTATTTAATTAAGGTGGTGGTGCATCCGGTAGGAAGGGAGACACAGAAACAGAGGGGTTCAGGATTATGGCAAGACTGGCTTTGGCTTTAATGGGTTCCAACACAGTAATTTACTATCCATTACTCAGTAACCATCACTATAAGACAGAGCCTTGCATTGTTTTAGTAGCCACTAATGTTTTTTTAATAGAAACAAAAAGTGCTAATTATCCAACTTACTCTATGTACTCTATACAGTGGTGTAAAATGGTTTATTTTGACATGAAGAAATAGCGCCAGCCCCAACCTTCCTGAGCCCTAAGTAAAGGCCCTCTCACTTTTAAAATGCTCCATCTGACCACCTATTACCCAGCGGGAAAAAGGGTTTTCACAGATATGGAAGGTTGTGACCAAGAAATAGAAACTCTGCCATCCATGTCTTTATGGACCTTGCTTTGTGCACTGGTGCACAGTCATGTTCGAACAGGAAGGGACCATTCCCAAAAGTTGGGAGCATGGAATTGTCCAAAATCTCTTGGTATGCATACGGAGTTCCTTTCACTGGAACTAAGGGGCCAAGCCCAGCTCCTGAAAAACAACCCCTCACCATAATCCCCCCTCCACCAAACTTTACACTTGACACAATGCAGTCAGACAAGTACAACAGAGTTTGGTGTGGATAAACTTGACTGGCCTGCACAGACTCCTAACCTCAACCTTATAGAACACCTTTGGGATGAATTAGAGCGGAGACTGAGAGCCGGGCCTTCACGTCCACACTGCATGAAAATCCAGGGATTTTCGTCCCTGTAAACGCCTGGAAATCTCCCTAATTTTCGGCAGTTAACGACAATTTACAGCCTGTGAACGTTGCGTTTGTCTGTGCCACATATTGTCGGAAACTAAGTGTGACGTGTGTGGAGAGCTTGCGGAGTACTAATGGCTCTAATTAACATATGAATGGCAGCGAAACCATGCCTGGCCAAGCCTGGCTTGAATTTCCTTACTCAGGGCCTGTCCACACGGAGACGCTTTTTAGGTTAAAACGCAGAGGTTTTGCTTCGTCTTGGCCGAGCGTCCAAACGAATCCTGTAAACACATAGGCTATCGATGATGTCATCGCCACACCTCAGCTGCCCTGGACTTGCACTTATAGTATTGCCTAACAATACTAGTTTTCATACATGACATTACCTACGATTACACTCTGTAAGATAAATATCACAACTGGTGCTGCGCAGCGCCGATAGCTTATGACTTGGTGGACTGAACACTGTTTTTCCCGGTGTTTTTTATGCATTCTAGCTACTGTCAGTGACGCGAGAAGTTATTAGGAAAGTGCGGTGTAAGTTTAGGCTACATTAATTTGTGCGTAGTGCCAGTGTCATTCATTTATTTTACATGTCTTACAACATATATACATGCATTCACAGTCAAGTGAAATCAGATATAAGCATACAAAGACGCTTAGAACTCACGTTAAGCCAATGGTAGCAAGCACACTGAATGCGAATGCACGATTTAATGCAGGCAAAAGTATTGACTGTTACTAACAAAGGTTTTATAGCAATATTATAAATGTGGCGACAGAATAGCCTAGAACTTGGGTAAGCCTTGCGTTTAGTAGCATAATTGCGGTGATAGCCAAAACTAATGTGAATCACGGACTTTCCTACAACCAAAGAAAGTAAAGGTGATTAGTAGGCCTACCTGCGTTAGCCAAATAAAGGACGGGACTGCACCCCTCACAAACCGTAAAATAAAGTTTATTAGTTTTACAGTTGACTACAGTTGACAGTTCACCATCAGTCCACACAAACAATTCTGGTTTCCTTGCACTAGCCATTTCGTTGTAGCCTATTCTGTCTGTTTGTAAAGCGCAAGAAGTTTTGGTCAATTTCTGTAAAGAAACAGTGCCACCTATAGGCCTGGGGTATGAAGTAACGTGTTGAGTCGTGTTGAGATGGATCCGTTTGGACGCAAATATTCTTCATACGGTTCCAGGGAAGACGGAGGAAAAAAAGATCGGTTTGGTACGTGTGGACTAGGCCTCAGTATTGGATGAAACCACTACTTTTAAACAAGAAAAATCACTGATTGGTTGGCAGATGTGTCACTATTGGTCACTCTTGGTCATCATAAATGTAAACTCCATATATATATATATATAAACCGTATTCTCCGGACTATAAGTCACTCCTGAGTATAAGTCACATCAGTCAAAAAATGCGTCATGAACAGGAAAAAACATATATAAGTCGCACCGGATAAGCACTATACGCACTATAAGTCGTATTTATTTAGAAATGTATTTCACAAAATCCAAAACCAAAAACAGAGACTATGTAACTGGATTATTGAGGCCAAAAAGATGAAGAGAAGGAGTGAAGGCAGCGATGTGGAGTCACAAGCCGGCAGCAGATTAAATACTCGAGAGAGAAAAAGATGGTTTTAAAAGGATGTGCAGACCGAAGCTGCAGCAAGCAGGTGATATTTAGACATTTATTTCGCAAAATCCAAGACTAAGAACAGACAGACTATGTAACTGTTACACATTGAGGCCCAAAATATTGAGAATTCTACAGGGAATGTTGAAGACAAAAGAGTGAATAGTGGCAAGAGGCAAGCCGAAGGCTGCTGACAAGGGCCCGACGCTATTGTTAAGCATTTACAAAAGATTCACAACAACAAAAATAATCATAAATAATAAATAATAAATAATTATTAATGGCAGCCTTACATTGTACGATTTTGGTCTGTTTTCACAGTCGGCGACTACATTTCCAAAGTCGGACAGAAATCATGGGAGTTGTACTGGAATCGCGGCGCGCGCCCTTCAACTATTGTTAAGTGTAAGGTGCCAATCTTAGCGGTTTTCACACAGATATGCTATTTATATTTGAGCAGACATAGAAATGTATTGTAGCTGTGGTAGTCAAGTGTCTTTAACGAATGTTTTTAGACTGGGCGCATAGTAACTTTGATGGACAAGGGATATGCCAAACGAACACTGGAGGTTCCGTACCCTTGCTGTGTCCATTATTAGGTATGACCTCCCGTTTTGTTCTAAGTGCACTAACTAACATCAGTTCAGTCGTAACAACTGCTACTTTTTAACAACTGTTACAGTGCGAGCTGCATCTAAGTGCACTAACTAACATCAGTTCAGTCGTAACAACTGCTACTTTTTAACAACTGTTACAGTGCGAGCTGCATCCACACGGAGGTTGGACTGCTTTATGCAGGGGTTCGGGAGTTTATGTCAACAGCATTGCCATGACGGAGCAGGTACAAACATTTGAAGTTTACACCTACTGCATTCATAGCGCATGGTTGTAGTTTACTAACTATGGTTGTATCTGTTTTAGGAACGACTGTGTTGGTAGTGATAAAAGCCACTGTTTTGTCTTGGTTTATTTTTGTTCTGTTCATTTCTTTTACTGAGTGCCACACTGATTTTGTCCATACTGGTGTTTGAAGGCCTATGGTTGGTCCGTTGCAAATGATTGCGCTGTACATTGAAACTAAACATTGAAATCATAGATTAACCATAAGTATTTCCATACGGGAGACTGTTACTCCAGAGGCATAGGAGTCTATGCTTCCGGCTGTAGTTCATAGAGTGACTGACGGCTATTTCCTGACTTAGCACATACACACGGTATTTCCATACGGGAGACTGTTACTCCGGGGCATAGTGTCTATGCTTCCGGCTGTATTAGTTCAGAGTTACTGATGGCTGCTTAGTATATTCACACAGTATTTCCATACGGGAGACTGTTACTCCGGGGGTATAGGGTCTATATGCTCCCGGCGGTATTAGTTCATAGATTTATTATCGGGTTTAACCATTGATTTAGCGCATCCATACTAGAAACTGGTAGGCCTCCTCCTGAGCCATAGGGGTCTATGACTCGGGTTGATTTGCTATAACTCCGTACTTAGTACACTTACACTGTGAGCATTTAGCAGACTCTTAAAGTATCTGTGATGCCCTCAGACCTAAGCTTTAAGTACTACATTAATCCCCAGAAGGTAATAATCTTAAGCAGGGCTTCTCACTCCTAAGTGTTTGCTGTGGTCACCTTTGTTTGCTCAGCTTGTAGTGCACCTTACCTTGGCTCAGGCCATTTTTTGCTGTGCTGTAAATCATATATTTCCCTTTCTTTTGTTTTCTTTTGTGTTGTGGTGGATTTCTATTACTTAAAGGTCCAGTATGTAGGAAATAATGAAAAATAAACTGTAACCATTCCAAAAATGATCACCATATGTTGTCAGAGAGTAAGGAAACACGATGAATTGAAGTAATGGCTTATTTGACAACATTACTCTAACCGTAAACCCCGTAAAACCCATGAAAAAAAAAAAAAAAAATGAGTTACGGGCGGAATCTCTTGGAATTTTCGTTTATGTTTTGAACGATTAATTCTAGAATAGCGTATTAATAATGGGCTAGCGTGTCCTCCTATTTGGGTTGCCAAATTAGCAAAGGCCAACTGTCAACAGCTGTCAGTTGTAGTCATGAACGCCTACGAGAGGCAGGCAAATTTCCAAAATTAAAACAAGAAACAAATTAAGTGGACATCGGAGGAGCTTCCTGAGATGGTGACGTCTTCGTCAAACGAAGAATATCAAGTCTGACACAGAGCTGGCCATATTTCTCAACAACAGGTAGCCTAGGCTAAACTTCATCTGCATCGCTAACTTCAGCTAAATATGTTACGTTGGTTGGAGAGGTATTTTTTGTTTTCACTGTTTCCGTAATATGTAGTTGGGTCATGGTTGGAGAAACGTTAAAGCAGCTGCAGGTCAACTAACGTTAGCTAAGTCTTCATTAGTACATCTGGCAACCCAGAAGAGGCTCACGTCTGGTAGTCTTGAGAACGTTCACCAGTGTTTTGATTTTGGCCTGCAGAACGTTCGGTAACAATCCTACAAATCACACCTTTAAAGGATGCATGTATGTTTTTTTATAAACTTTGATATTACTGCAATTATTATGAGACTTCAAGGCCTGTACACATCTTAAGCAGACCAGGCCAGGTGTCAAAGAGTGGGGTGAATGAGTGCACAGTGACACTGGGGCTAGACGGTCAAGAGCAAGAGGATGAGGTAATGGTAACTGGAAAAAAACAGAATCAGACAGTTTTGCATATAATTTTTATGCATGATATGACACCAATATCCGTAACCTTGGTGGATGCTGATAGGCCAACAGGTGTCTTTCGAGGGAGGCGAGAAGGCCCAACTTCAAGGTTAAGGAGTATAAAAAGATAGGCCGCAGCCATTTTGATTTCAGATCTCATCGGGGGCCGCCATCTGATGACATCTCACCTCACCCTATTGCTTGACACCTGGTCTGAACATTGTTTAGACTGGATTATCACTGCAACACGGTGAATAAAGATTCAGCAGTCTTCAGAGATCTCCTGTCTATTCTGTCTCCTTCGGACGCCTTGTCCCAGAGTGCTAATTAGTAATAGTCAAGTGATAAATTGCTAGTGGATTCGAAAGTGGACTAGTTTTTCCACGACAGTGTCCTGTGTGCCACTATTTATTGTGAGGAGACCCCGTCCTGGTTGAACTTTGTGGATGCTCTTTGTAAGTATGCACGTGTGTTTCAGGCATAGTGCTAGCACTAATCTCTGACTGAAGTGCACAGGACTTGTGCATTTGAGAGCGCTCTCTCGAGGCTGTAGACGGTAATGTTTCATGCAGGGTTCATGTCAGTTAATATAAATTAACATTTAAAAACATGTTCAATTATATAAGTTTTTTCATATATAAGTCGCACCTGACTATAAGTCGCAGGACCTGCCAAACTATGAAAAAAATGTGACATAGTCCGGAAAATATGATATATATATATAGTAACCTGGATTACAGACTACCTGACCGAGCGACCACAGTTCGTCAGATTGAAGAACTGTCTCTCTGACACTGTGATCAGCAGCACCGGAGCGCCACAGGGAACTGTGCTCTCTCCAGTCCTGTTCACCCTGTACACATCTGACTTCTGCTACAACACCGAGTCATGCCACATGCAGAAGTTCTCTGACGATACTGCAATTGTGGGGTGTATCAGGGACGAGCAAGAGGAGGAGTACAGGAGCCTGGTGGAGAACTTTGTGCAATGGTGCAAACTCAATCACCTTCAACTCAACACTTCAAAGACCAAGGAGATGGTGGTGGATTTCCGCAGGTCTAAGCCCGCTCTGCTACCAGTCTCCATTGATGGGGTCAATGTGGAGGTGGTAAGCACCTACAAGTATCTGGGTCTCCACCTGGACAATAAACTGGACTGGTCAGCCAACACTGACGCACTCTACAAGAAAGGGCAGAGCAGGCTGTACTTCCTGAGGAGGCTGCGGTCCTTCAATGTGTGCAACAAGCTCCTCAGGATGTTCTACCAGTCTGTTGTGGCCAGCGTCCTCTTCTATGCAGTGGTATGCTGGGGAGGAAGCACAAAGAAGAAGGATGCTGGGCGACTTGACAGGCTGGTAAGGAAGGCTGGCTCTGTAGTGGGAGCTGAACTGGAGTGCATCACTTCAATATCTGACAAAAGGACCCTGAACAAACTGATCAACATCTTGGACAATGAATGCCATCCACTCTACAGCACTATTAAAAAGCAAAAGAGCTTGATCAGCTGGAGACTTCGCTCACTGCCATGCACAACTGAAAGGCTGAGGAAGTCATTTGTCCCCAGGGCCATTGATCTGTTCAATGCTTCATTAAAGGGAAGAGGAGAGATAGACTTCTCTGCTTAGTCTGTCTGCCTCTCCACCCTCTCCATGTTCGAGTACTGACTGCCCACTACTGCTTTACTACTGTTTTACTACTGTTTTACTAATGTCCACAGCCTAATGTTTTTACTACTGTTTTCCTGCTACACTGTTTTTCATGCTATATTAGCACACATGATCAATGGCTTCTGCTACAATACTGAATGGCTGTAACCCTATTACCTCAACCTGTTCTTGCACTGACATAGTTTTTTTATATTACCTTGTCTACATTATACTTTACTCTCCGATTCGTCCATATTATTTATGCTGGTCTCTAGACCTTATTATTGCACTGTTGGACTAATGTTGGACTACTTTTTGCACCTTCACCATGCACACAGAACTACAGGCCCTGTCACTACAAGCGTCTCATGCTTGATCACCCTCAAGCACACTGGTTTTTTACATTTATTTATATAGTATATTTAGTATTTAGTTTTGTTAGTTTTTTCTTATCTCCTACTGTCTCTATTGTACAGTGGAGTTTGGTAATATGTTTATACTTATACTTATATTTACCATTTCTGCTGTAAGTGCATGTTGTGTGTGATGTCTGTATGCTACTGAGACCCCCCTGAATTTCCCCTCGGGGATCAATAAAGTATCTATCTATCTATCTATCTATTGTCATTGTTACCCTATGTAGGCTACCTGACAGCAAGCAGCTTTGGAGTTTTTGAAGTAGGCTGCAGACAGGCAGCTGGTGGATACATAACTGGCATGCATAAGGTAATGGTAAGGTAAAAGCAACGACCGGAATGCAGTGTTGAAACACGCGTATGAAATGTATTAAATATGCAAACACAGATCCGGTATGACAACACGGACCCCCCCCACCCCAAAAAAAAAAAAAAAAAATCTCCCGTTTTTGGAAAGCTAAATGTTGACAGGTATGCTCTAGGACACTGTGATGTTTACATGGAATGCACCTTTTACCTTTGTGGCAAAGTCTGATTAAAACTTATTGTTGAAATAAATAGTTTTGTGTATCTTTTACATAACATTTGCCATTGCTAATGACATACACAGTAATTAATCTAGCATACATTGTTTAAATAAATCAATTCAAATTAAAATGTAAGAGTCTATAATTAGGCTATACTGAGCCTGATCTATACCAGAGCTTTTCTTACAATGAAGTTAATAGCTTTATCTGTAATATCTGTTCAGATTAAGTTTTAGATTGAAAAGTTGTGTTTTATTTTCATAAT
Organism: Alosa alosa; assembly: GCF_017589495.1. Classification (NCBI taxonomy): domain Eukaryota; kingdom Metazoa; phylum Chordata; class Actinopteri; order Clupeiformes; family Clupeidae; genus Alosa; species Alosa alosa. The sequence goes on from NC_063209.1 coordinate 1,386,582, forward strand.
CTTGGTTCAGTGAACACATACAACCATCAGTTTGTTAGTTAACAGAAATTTCAGGCCTATAAACTATAAGTTTACCTGCAAACACAATCTACATGTGGAAGAAGATAGTGCAGTGGTCACAGACATGGGTTAGCATGTGGGAGATTGGGGTTTGATTCCTGTGTGATGCGTTTTGGTGGAGTGAGTGTGCATGTGTACCAACGTCTCTGGAGAGAAGGCGTGCAATTTGAACAAGAAATCGGTTCTCAAACGGAAGTTTTGATTGCAACAATTAGCTAGTTCATGCACCAGGGTGTAAATAGTATGCAGTACTATACACCAGGGTACGAATAGCATCCATTTCTAACTATACATTGATGCAAACAGCATACCTTATTCAGAGTGTCTATTACACAGCTGAGTTACGTAACAACACCCTGTTACGTAACAATAAAAAAACATGTTGCTTGTTTTTTTATTATTATTACATTTTGTGATCAATATGCCAGAATAAATGCACAGGGGTGCAAATAGCATACATTAATATTTTTACCAGGCAGGGTACTAATAGGACACATTGCTGTGTGCACCGGGGTAGGAATAGAATTCACTTCTAATGAGGGGAGTGAGGAACTTCACGCTCCATCTCAGTCCCGTTGATGAGGATGGGGGTGTGTGTGCTAGCTTTTGACTTCCGGAAGTCCACACTGAGCTCTTTGGTCTTCTTGGTGTTGAGAACCAAGTTGTTGTCGGTGCACTGCGATGTTAGGTGCTGGACCTCCTCCCTGTAGGCCGTCTCATTGTTGTTGCTGACTGAAGTCAATGAACAAAATATGTCAGTCCAAACCACAGTCAGCTGCACACCACAGGCCCTGAGGATGCGTCCGGGGATGCCATCAGGACCAGCAGCCTTACAGTACGTGCATTAGTCCTGCTCAGTGTCGCACACGTCGGTGGGGGACAGTGTGAGGGGCTGGTGTTGTGCAGATACCACAGCCTTGATGGCCACCTCCTTGTTGTCCCTGTCAAAGCGGCCATAGAAGTGGTTCAACTCGCGGGTTCGAGTCCGGGCGTGTGCAGGGCTGAATCGCGCAGGTTCAACACAACGCCGGTTACATTGGTGCCGTGACCCGGATCAGGAGTGAGGTTTAGGGGGAGTGTAACGGATGCCAGCTAGCTTAGCTGTGCTTATGGAACGTTGGTAAACCTCACTTCCCGATGCCTCAAGAGTGCTGCTGGCATGCGAGCCAGTAGACTGGGCTATTGGCTCAATTGTTAGCGCGCTCGCCTCCCGATCCGAGGTGCTGCTGTTTCGCGGGTTCGAGTCCGGGCGTGTGCAGGGCTAAATTGCGCAGGTTCAACACAACACAGGTTACATTAGCATGAAGCTACATAATACTAGAATAGTTTTAAGGATAATGTGGGGAAACCACATCATAGTTAGTTTTCAGTAAGTGTATTTATAATTTCATACTAGAGCTCAAAATAAACAATGAATGCTCAGAGATTATCTCAATGTCCATGTGCCTTGTTTGCTAATTGTGAAGGTATAACTTATAGCCAAGTTACTTGGTGCTGACGAGCTCACATGATCCAGTTGAATTTTATAGTAAGCTACAGCATGATAATGGGGGACAAATAATTTAAGATTCTGCCTAACACAATCTTGAGGTTATGGTTATGGTTATAGGATTTGGCACTTTTGTCCAAAGCGACATACAAATACAAACAATATAATACTTAAATTTGACAGGGAACAATTTAAGATGTTGGTCAGACTATATTAAGGAGAATAGCAGTATTAAACAACAATGTCAATTCAATCAATAGCCTAATGAAATAAACAATGAAAATGAAGGAAAATAGCAATAATAAACAATAATGTCCATTCAATCAATAATATAATAACAATAACAATAGCATTGTAAGACTACATTAAAGCAATGGTTCGGAGTAATTTCACCCTAGGGTCCTTTGCACCATGACCCCGAGCCAAACACCCTCCCAGAACCTGCTTTCCCTTGGTTGAACCCTGGTCGATGATCGCTGTCAGAAACTAATGACTTTCTGCAGGTGTAATGGAACCAACTTAGTATCTCGTAAATTACCCCACTAATAATGCCCTGAATGGTACGAAACTTCTACAGTAGTACAACTATGTTCTTTACTCATAAAATGAGGCATTGAAAAGTTTGTAAGTACACCAGGAGTTTATTTAAATAACACTTGCCTGATGGATGCTACTATCTGCTACTATCTACCGCTGCGTCAACGTAACTTCCGTGATTTGGGAAAAGCCCGTAAAAGTCCTGGCAGGAAGTGATTACATCAAGTTTTTTGGTATATCCAGTTTTTAATATTTTTTTCCGAAGTGTTTACAACTTCATGTTAACTAACAATTGTTGAAAACTGGTACTATGAACAAAATATTAGTACATCCTTATGCATGCTTCCTGCCAGGACTTTTACAGGCTTTCCCAAATCACTCAAGCCTCATTTGCATATTTAAACATTATATTTCAGAAAACTTATAATACAAAAAATACTTGTCTTAATGTAAGACACCAACTGGGAAAGTTTTGTGGTGATACATAGAAGTTAATTTTTCCCCTATCTACCAGAATTTTCTCGCCTGAGAGCCAGGCATCCATTTTTAAATGAAAATTCCAAGAAACTGGGGACCTAAAACAAATATTATACGGTGGATTTGTATTTAGGACCCTTTGAACTCTCTAAAAATGCTGTATAACAATTTTTCCTCAAAAATGTAATTGATGATTCATGTACGTGTCAAGTTTAGAAATGTGTGCATATTAGCGCATAGTTTTGTGGTGATCCATAAAGGTTTACATTTTTACTCTATCTACCAGTATTTTCTCGCCTGAGAGCAAGGCATCCATTTTTGAAGGAAAATTCTGGGAAACTTGTGACCTAAAAAAAATGTTATATGGTGGATTTGTATTAAGGACCCTTTGAACTAGGCCTATCTAAAAATGCTGTATAACAACTTTTCCTCAAAAATGCCTACTGCCTCTTTTCTGAGGCCTTTTTTCAATGTTTGGTCCAGACTAATATATGAAAAAAATCTGATGAATTTGTGTCACATTCTTTTTGAATGAGAAGCCATCAAAGGCGATGTTTTTTCACATAATGAATTTAGAGCCATTTTCAGAGCTTTGCAAAGGGGAAAGTACACAAGATATGTCTGATCCGATTGGATTTTTAAATTCAACAGGAAAATGTACTTCTATTCACATAGTTTCACTAACGTGTGTGAAATACCAAAAGAGCCAATAATGTTGGAAGTTGAACAAAAAGGATTGTTCACCACGATGCTTAAAATGACTTAAAGTTTCAAAGGGCTGTAGTTTTGCAACGATTAGTTATACAGATATACTTTTTAAGACATAGGCCGTATATATAAAACTGGACAGTGTGGCTGCATTCTGCACAAAGGGGCAGGCGAATTCCCGGAAGTAGAAGAATCGACGTAGGCTGGAGGGACCACCTCTCTGCTAACTCCCATAGAAGCCCATTCATTCTAGGATTTTTTTGAAATACCATAACTTCATATAACATATATCCTGTGCCGATATTGTAGCTTCTGTGTAATCTACATAAACACTACAAAGGCAAAACAGACTCCACTACCTCGTCCGTAACGTTGGTCACCCGTGAAGAAGAATGGTTAGCTTGTTGGGTTGGAGGAAGCTAGCTTTGACGTAATCTCTTTCGCCCTAGGGAGATAACCGTATTGTTTGGATAAGAAGCTCCACCTTACTGTCTATGACGGTAACTCATAAGCAAAACCTAGCATACACTAACCGTATGTTAAGGTAAAAAGCATTACACAGAGGCAACCTAATAATAATAAAAAGTAAACCTAAATTTTTTTTTAAAACGGCACTAATCATTTCAGAGGTTTTGATGGATTGACCGTGGGGTCGGAAAAGTGGAAAGAAGATTAGCTTCAAGGCTATAACTTTTGTTTTGCTTTAGCATGACTGTTTTGAAGATGATCATGTGTGGTAGCTTCAACATTAACACGACTTGGTGAGGATTATATTAATAATACATAAATAAATGTTTAACTTTGATGACTTTGAAGGCGAAGGAAGTGTGAGAAGAATTTCTGTGTATCTATCATATGAGTTACAAGATTCAGTTCGATGGCTAACGTCACGAAGTTAAGTGTGAGTCTGTGCAGTACTGGGGGGACCAACTGAAAAATCGTTCTATTTGACTCAGTGCCCTCCCATTGAAAACGACGGAGTCTGTTCGTCCATTTCTTTTACTGTCTATGATTCTGCAGTAAACTATGGAATTGAAGCCGCCGAGGCGACGCCATCTTGGAAAATTTGGAGCCAATTTGAAGTGCGGCTGCGCAGCAAAAGTTGAAGCATGCGCAGTGAAGAGGAGTCGCGGTCAGGCACGCCCACTCAGTTGCCACTCAGCGAAGTTAAACACGCCCTTGTCAATTGAAACCCGCCCCTTTTCCTTTCCACAACGCAGGTCAGACTTCGGGCGCGAAGGCTAGCTGGCTGGATGAATTTTGCGGCTGTGAGTTAGCTAAACAGTACAAACAACAATCGGTTTGTTCTTGTCTGGTAAGTGTTGCGTATCAACTGAAAAGTTTTTTTGTCTATTGTTGTTCTTAAATACGTCTAAGAGAGCTTATTATGTTGATTATAGACTGTGACAATTTAGTATGGTGAATACTAATGAGCTAACAACAGAAATACGGACAGCGAATACGGATTACGAATTACATGCTAACGTTAGCAGCTACATTAACGTTACCATCAACGGGAGGCTAAGTTAGTCGTTGAAGTGAAGATTAGCACACAGCTCCCGTAACAGTCGATGCATGATATACTTGGTTTTATTAGTTGTTGCTGTTTTCAAATATCTAAATCTTAATGTATGCCATCTCAACACGGAGTAACCATTGACTGTACATGGGGATTAATAACACTAGACAGTCAGTACAGTATATGATGTGATAAAGCAATGGTATGATGTGATAAAGCAATGCAAGTTAACGTTAACGTAATGTGTGACATGGACCTCATCAACCTGTCATGTAACTACTAGCCAGTTTGCCAGCGTTGCATTTTTTCTAACGTTAACGACAGACACCTCTGTTAGAGCTACTTCTGTGATGGTAAGTCGGTAGCATAGACTGTAAAAAATAGATCGGTAGGTCGGTAGTTGTAGACCTCATAAGTGAATGATTGATAAATGAAACACTAAATTGCAATGCGCCATTTAACCAGTGGTGTAGTCTAGTTAGTTAATTGCAGTGGTGGGTATACTGTGAGCAACCCCAAATGTTATTAAATACGTATCCTTGCCTATTTTAAATGGGTATACTGAGATGATGATGCTTTTTAAATGGGTTTACTGTGTAGTCCTGTGTATCACGTAGACTATACCATATCACGGTCATTTAACTGCCTTGGTATTTAAGTCAGAGGCCATTGCTTAGTATTTAACTGTAGCCTACACAAAGATGTAGACGTTACAAGAATATTAATATCAGAATAATTATTGGTTGATACTAAATCAATATTGAATGTTTTTTTTTTAATTTCTTTTCTGTGATATATCATTCAGAATGCTGCAACATGACTGGTCTTCAATCAGCCAAAGAGGACACATTGTGACTCCTCTCCTAGTTACTCTCCATTGGCTCCCTACAGTAGCCAGAATTAAATTTAAATCTCTCACTTTGGCCTATAGGACACTGACTGGATCTGCTCCTTGTTATTTTAATTCAGTGATCAAGATATACATCCCCAACCGCACACTGCGGTCTTCTGATGAGCGTCTGTTGTGTCGACCAGTCTTAAACGCTAGGTCAAATTCAAGACTCTTTTCCTCAGTGGCTCCATGTTGGTGGAATGAGTTGCCCAGTGCTCTTCGTTCTTGTGATAGTTTTTGGTCTTTTAAGCACTTCTTATACATTATGGTTTGTATGCAGTAGTACTGTTTTATTTTCATTATAGGCTGTTGATTAATTTGACATTGTTTATTATTGATATTCTCCTTAATGTAGTCTTACCATGTTATTATATTATTGATTGAATGGGCATTATTATTTATTATTGCTTACCCCCCTCATTTTCATTGTTTATTTCATTAGGCTATTGATTGATCCCTGTTTTAAGTATTATATTGTTTTGTATTGGTTAAGGGTAACCATAACCATCATCATCATAATGTGGTATTTTCTTATGCAGTTGAAACAAAGAATAAAAATGTTTCTTTAAACGTAGTACCCCTTTAAACACATCACACACTAAACAGCAAAGTAGCTTCCTGATTATGTGTAAAATGTTTACAAAGTATCCTGATGTAGTAGGTCCATGTTCTCATATTTTTACAGCTGACATGAAGGCTGCAATATTACATTTTTGATTTATAATGGAGCACCCTCTCTGGTGAAAGATTAGCAAGCCTGTGGTAGAGGCATACAATTATTGAGAGAGCCTATCAATGAGTTGTCACAGTTTTCAATTTAGACGTATTATTTTGAAATGATGTACATCTATGGGAGGATTTACACATCACTGGCAAGACCTGATCAAATCAAACCAATGCAAAATGCTTTTCCAGCAGTGCAATCGCAGATAACAATGATACCTTAACGCATTTTCAGATACCGCTGTTCTGAGCATACTAAGCAAATTGGCCATTTGTAACTTTGAATCCCTCCTCACGTTAAGCTATGGTCCAATAATGTGTTCACTAAAACACAAGTAACGTTATTTGTCGGGCTGATTCATAAATGGGCATACCGAGGTTGTCGACCTAGCAGGCTAGGTGGCGTTTATTGCCATTCGCAAAACTAAGCAAGAGTTAACGTTAATGAAACTTAACATCGCCTTCTCCAGTGACTTAAGTGTATTCAAATGAAGTTGCAACGATGATGGTGACTATGGCTTTATGTTAGATTATGTGTCGAAATCAGGTGTTGTTAAAATAAGTGAGCGATGACGTGGTAGTGTCTGCAGCCTAGACGGTAAAACATAATGGACAAAGCGTCGTGTCTGCAGCCAGCCAGCTGTCAAATAATTTCAGCGAGAAAAAAAAAATGTGTGTATTGAAGCATCTTGAAAACGATTTTTTCGAATAAAAAGTTGTAGATACAAAAATAGTTTTAGGTGAGAAAAGTGACACGGAAAGTTGGCTACTTGGCTATTGAAATACATGGGGATGGGTGGAGTTACACATTGTACTGCAGCCAGCCACCAGGGGGCTCTGGACTAACGCTCACATCACTCTTAACAGACGGCACACTGTCCAGTTCTATATATACAGTCTATGATTTAAGATGTATGCATAGGTTTGGTCTACAAACACCTGTGAATTTTTTCAGATTTTTTCGGAGATGATCACCTGCCAAATTTTGCTGAAATTGGGTGATTTCACACAGAATGACCCAGATGAAAAAGTCACATTGAAATATTACTAAGGGCCCTAGACCCATATTTTTTACCTCCAAGGTATGCACAGAGGCATAGGCACAGAAAACAACATTGAGCTAATGGTAACTTGGGGATAAACAAAAATAAGTTTTACGTAAAGTTGTCTTTGTAGAACATTATGTTAAAGTCTGATTCATTTTCATTTCAAAGTATCTACATTGGTTCTGAACATTTCAACCGGAAGTCCTCTAGGAGCAGATTGAAAGGGTCTACATCTATACAGAGTATATCTATTCATAGACCTCCCAGCTTGTTTGACCACCCTATGATATTTGACCAGCTAAACCAGCAAATCTCTTAGTTTACATTGCTGGTTTAACTGGCCATGCCAGCTTATGTTGGTCATGACCATCTTACACCAACAATGTCAAGCTTTCCAGGCTGGTCATCAGCATGACCATCTTACACCAGTTGTATTCGACATGACAGGCTGGTCACACCAGCATGGCCAGCTTCCTCAGTTGGTCACACCACCCTGCGGAAAAAAAACAGCTAGAAACCAGCTTATGCTGGTCTTTGCTGATTTTCTTCCGGTTCTTGCTGGTCTTTGCTGGTGTAGCTGGTTGGGCCACCAGATGGACATGCTGGCGTGACCAACTGAGGAAGCTGGTCTTGCTGGTGTGACCAGCCTGTCATGTCGGATACAGCTGGTGTAGCATGGTCATGGAGCAATGTAACAGAGAAGAAAGGGTGTGTTTTTTGATGCACTTTGTGTCAAACGAGTTCTAAGGGTTAAAAACAGTCCAGGGTTCTAAGCGTTAACTGATTTATAAATAGTGCACTGTCACTACATGTGTAGTTCTCAATGATCTTTTGCCAGCCCCACTCAAATATAGCCTTTGGCTAGTGCTGTGGCTATGGCTGTGCCCTCTCACAGTTTATAAATCAGGTCAGTATTGGGAATTACTGTTGCCTTCATTATTTCCTTTTAAAAGTTTCTTAAAAAAAATATCAATGATCAACAATGACAAGCCAGCTGGAACCTGCTGCTCTCTCTTTCCATCTTGTGAGCTCTAAAATGCGTTCCCAATTAAATTGAGCATAACATTCAAGTTAGATCTGCTGTAATGGAGATTACAAAGGGTCATCTCTGTTTTGATATTGACATTGTAAACGTTCTCTAAGAAGAGTGAAAAGCAGTTTACAGTAAAGCTAACCACAATGTTGTCTAATGCAGGAAAAAAATAGCGAGCAGCCTATAACCAAACCTCCATTTTGCTTGCTATCTATATTTTTGCTATATGGGTTGTATATGGACCCCCTTATAAAACCTTGTCCACTCTCTGGCCACCCCTTGTATGAAAGTAGATAGATAGATAGATAGATAGATAGATAGATAGATAGATAGATAGATAGATACTTTATTGATCCCCAGGGGAAATTCAAGGTCTCAGCAGCATACATACTGTACAAGTCTAGTTCTGCTACTGTTTACCACCCACGTGTAGTAAGACTACATATCAAGTTATGCATGATCAATTGAAATCGAAGGCATCCAGGCTGGATGACCATAGCTCTTAAAAACCACAGTACATTTGCTAACTAAGCACAATCACCCCCCACAAGGCAGACCTCACATCAGTTAGTGGTGTACTTGGCTTAACAGTCATGGCAAACTAAATCCATTTTTATGATCTTATGATTTCCTCCCCAAACTTCTCAAATATTATACATCCATCTGTGAAAATCTTTACTTAGTCTTTGTCATCTTTATTTACTTGTAGAACATAAGCAGTTTCCCTTAAAGATTACACTAAGAGAAAGACGTTTTGGTGTTTTTGTCTTGATAATCGTCAAAAGACATTGGCTTCAGTGAAAACAGCTACATGTGAGTAACAGTAATCACCAAAAGTCTCTCACTCCCCTGCTTGTGACCCTCTTTGTGTAACTCTGCTAGGGAAAAACCTTTTCAGAAACACACTTTTACACACATGAATGGACATAACAAACAAGTGTGAATGATGAGAAATGGCCTTCATGCCCAAGTAACTGAAGTGCAAATCATGTGCAGATTAATGACAATGTCCCCTATACTGACCTCAAGATAATGCCACAGACAAAAAAGATTCCAACAGTAAATGTCACTTAGCAGTCCAAAATCATGGTCTACAGCACCTTTTCATCATGGGAAATAAAGTGAGGGAGGAAGTTCCAGGAGACACACTGAGTGGGTGACTGGTTAATGTGACTCAGTGGTTTTGGGGTTCTCTTTACCAGGACCATAAATTCAAGTGTGAAATCCCAGTCTTTTCCACTTGCCCCTTTGAGGCACTTAGAGTTTTGATATGACCATATCCTCTCAAGGATGTAACATCCCAATAATTCCCCTACCCCCTTAAAGTTTTGATATGACAAGATGTCACTGTTTGCACTGTTTGTTTGCATCATTGCTTATGTATTAATTGTATTTAATATGTACAATATGGACCAGAATGAATTACAACATTAAATTATTTGATCATACACCAATGCAGAATAGATGCTATTGATTTAAAAATATTCAGTGCTCAATGTATTACTAATGACTAAAATGGACAGGTTACAGCAATTTTGTTTTTAAATTATTCATAGTTTTTTTCATAATTTTAAATTCAACATTATTTGGAGCATTGGTCAAATCCCTGGTGTTAATCATTACATAGGATGACCATTCCTTTTCATCATAATGACATGAAATAACAAAAAGTAAGAGATGCAGAAAACCTGCATTTATTAAGAACAACTTCTTTCAAGACTCACAAGGCAACACATTGCATTCCAGTTGTATTATTATTATTATTTTGTGCCTGTATAGGTAGATTCAATGTACTTTCAGACTTTGATTAATATGTCAGTGCAAGGGAGAGTACCGGACCAGTTGCTTCGGAGAACTGCCAACATGCAAGAAAATCTCCTGGTAATACGCAGCCCAAATCTGCAACAAAAAACCTACCGTATGTGGGCATGTTAAAGTAAATTGTGTGCACATTTAAATACATTGTGAGCTAAATTTACTAAAACGTATGCACATTTACTAAATACTAATATTTGAGTAAATTGAGCTCACAATCGACTAAATTATGTGCACAATATGGTTTTGTAAAACTTACCTTCGGGCACGTTAAAGTGGCACACACATTACACTATGAGCAAGATGATAAAACGTGAGCACAAAATCTACATTTTCAGAGCCCATTTTAAAAGTATATGTGTGGTTCTGTTTTTTACATGTATTTATTATTATTTGTTTTTGCTACAAGGCTCCCTCTGTAGTTGCAGAGTATTTGTATTTTACACAACTGTCATAAATACCACTCATGGAGAGCACCCTTCCCTCTGGACACGGATCTGTTTATTTACGATGTCGATGTTGGCTCTTCCTATCATTGTAAAGCAGAATTCACCAAGTGTTGGATTGTTCACCCACTAATAGTGAGACTGTTGTGAGACAGGTTAGTTTTACCCTACTGATGATGTGTTGTTGCAATGGTTAATTGCAACAAAGAGACAAAGAGTTAATTTCCAAAGAGCCATGTCAAATGACAAGGTAATAATACATGATTTAATACAAATAGGCCTAGTAGACTTTTGCACAATTGCCGTGAAACAATTGGTGATCTTCAGTGTTGGGGAGAGCAAGTTGCAAGGCTGGTTCTCTATAAAGGGCTAGGCTACGGCTGCAAAAACTGTGCGTTTACATGTTAGTTTACCATTAGTTTACTTCTATAACAAGATAGTTTACCATTAAAATGACTTTGAAGCTGGTATAATAAGGTAAAACACTTGCAAAGGATGCCTTTAAGTCATTTTGAGCCTACATTAAACTTTTCAAAATTCTCACATGACCTCTCCATACAAATCCTTGAAGTCCTGGTATTACATGTGGTGCATACCCACTTGAAGCAAATAGATACCAAAATGGTCAGCTCAAAATCGACAACCTCTAATCTTGCACTGTCATCCACCCATTTTACATGGACATTTTTGAACCGAAAACATTTCAGGAAAACCTCTCCATCAGAAGTGTGTGCATAGATTGTACTTACATCTTCAAAGAGAAAAACAAATGAGACCATTTTAACAAGTATGGTGGCTTTGACTAGCCTAGAAATCTAGACTAGGGTGACCAGATGAGATTGGCTGAAATTCGGGACGCTTTTTTTTCTACATAGACTATTATAAAAGATAATGTATTTTCAAACCTGTACCAAAACACATTTTTATTCAAACATCAAGTCTGCCTCACAATAGCCTACAGTCATTGTGAAAAAAAACCCCAAAAAAACAATGACTGCGTAACGTAAAGTGCAAATCAGACCTTTCAGAAAAGGATAATAGCCTAACGCTATCAACAAGCCTTGCCAAAACTATGGGTCATTAAGTAAGAATACAAAATAATTGTTAGATTAAGTAGATTAGGCTATGTTAAAACGACATCGGACATTAGGTCGAATGTATTTTTTTTGCACACATGATGCCTCCCCTCCGTGAGAAACACCAAACTCTCTTCTACACACTTTGCAGTGCTTTCATCTTTCATCACGTTGCTTAAGGCTTTCATCACGTTGCTTAAGGCTTTATCAATCCACGGGTACCTTCACCCACTCCTCCCGGTACCTGCATAGACACTTTTGCTTTTTAGCGGTGTGTTGGGGTTCCGGTACATCAGCCATGTCAAGGAATGAATGAAAATGAGCTAAAATCAGTGCATATTCGCGCCTAATTATAGAACGTCAAAAAAGAAACAAAGCAGCCAGGGCTGCATCCAGACACTTAGCTGCCGTCGGGGGCTGCATGCAGTTGACTCAACCTCTCTACGGACAGTTTTTAATGTTTATCAGAAAATAACTACTCAGTATTCTGATTGAGTATAATTTTCGGGACAATTAGGGCAGGATTCGGGACAACTGCTTGGATATCGGGACTGTCCCGAATTTTTCGGGACGTCTGGTCACCCTAATCTAGACGCACTCTAGCAGGGCTAGTCTAGCAACTCTCCGTTGGCTTGTGAGCTCGAAAAATTAAACTTCTATCAGGCCAATCAAATCGTGTATAGAGTCGTTAGGCGGGCTTAACATAATGATTGATGGCAGAGTTGCAACGGTTTGGCTTGAATTCCCTGCTACTTGAAAACAAATAAGATGGATGTTGCTGTTGGCGAACAGTGTGACACGAGTTAAGCTTTTATTAAGTTGGCAAAAGTTTGAACTAGCCAACTAGCTCCGCTGGTGGGAAACGCATGGTACTCATAGCGCTGTCCTATTGCGTGCAGAGGGAATTTGAAAGACAACCGATTAACCCGCCCCTCGGACTGAGCACTGCGAACGGTGAGTGCTCCATGTATTTATCCATGTTCAGTTTACTTGTGGAACATCAGTGTGATGCAGCTGATGGCCTGGCCTCAAATGTTTTCCTTCCCATTCAAGAAGAATTAAATAATTAGTTGTGTTAATAAAAAAAAAAAAATAATAATTCAAGTTGTGTTAAAAAATCTGCATATAAGTTACATAAAAAATGGACATTGTATCATAATATTCCACATTAAACCAATAACCACGATTAGACCACTAAGACAGGCTACTGTTAAGGACAACATTATAGCTGGACGCCCTCTGATAACAGACACCTTTTGAGTTGTCCGTCAGACAGGCCCTGTGAACACTGCATCAAAAGAGCAGCGGGGGCACTTGATACAGAAACAGTCAGGCAACTAACGTTCATCTAGCAGTTTATCTAGCTCTAATGCCAAGCATCAGCCCCGGATCTCACACTAAGAAGGGTAACGCAAACAACGCAGAATCTATGTCTAGTTTTTATTCTGATTGTGTATTAAAACCTTTCGAAATGAGTTATTGATCAAACATGCAAGGATAATACTCTTTTGGGCTTTCTCAATCTCCATGCGGCTCTACCTTGAACGTTACTATGCGTAATTTGGAACGCATCTTGAGCATGCAAAAGAGGCTAGAAGAGGTGGCGGAGTTATCAAGTTCCCCCTTGCCACACCATTTATAAGCTCAGGTTGGTGAGAGGGCTCTTTAACATTGGCTGTACTCACTGATTTGTAACATGGCCAAGAATATAAAGGTTACTACTTTGCCTCAAAAATTTAGTTAGTGAGTCTTCAATAATTTGTTTTCCCTAAGCTAAGCATTTCCATGAAGCATATGCCAATTGAAACCTATTCCATTCAGATAGCTAAGTGACCATCAGGATCATAATGCACTTTTAATTGCAAGCAGAAATGTGAAGCTAGCAAACAACTCATTACATGTTTCCATATCTTAACAATGAAGGCTGCTTGTAATAACTTAATATTGTGCTGTCCATGTGTTGCGCAAACAAACACCTTACAAAAATAGCTTATCTAATAAAATCTAACCAAGTGTTATTAATCTTATATCAAGATGTTTTCAGTGTAAAGAGACTTACCTATCGCTTTCTTGTAAAATCTTTTGACTTAATTTAAGAAGAGAAGATCAATCTGATGATCTTTCATGAGAGTGCTAGGTAAGTCTTCATACTAAAAACAATACCAAATAGATTTTTTGATCTTACTTTAAGATTAATAACACTTGACTAGATGTTTTGCAGTGCAAGGCTAGAGTTGGATCAGCCTTATCCTTTAGCAAGAGCTGACAAAAGGACGTTCTGATAACCGTTTAGACTCAGCACCCTTAAAGTGACAATGCACCAATTATCAAAACTATATCAAGGTAAAAAAATACACTATACAATAGTGTAAATTATTGCCCTTTTGTTTTACTTTAGTTGTTTGTGTTACATTTTTGTTAACAATACATTTTTGTTAACATTTTTGAATAACAATCATAATTAAAAATTAACTTAATACTTTGAGTGGCAAAAATGCAATATTGCGTTTTTTGTTCCCATGCGTTGTGTCAAAAATGCAATATTGCGTTTTTAGCTTTTTTTTAAATTACGAAAATAGACACTCTTACACACCTTATGTGCGATTTTGGGAACTCTATGATGAATAGAACTGAAATAGATGACGATTGAAAACTCATAAAAACGCACAATCTGGACATTTTATCTGTACATTTTATCATAACTCGGCTTTTGATGGTTGCCACTTTGGGTCGAATCAGTGACGCATGCACGTCAGGTCAAAACGAGGCCATTTATGTTCATGGGTTTATCACTAGGTGGCAGTCTCGCCAGGTCTCGCTAGGTCACTTCCTGGAAACTTTACAGGCAAAACTTCTCAGGTGCTGAAGGGGAAAATTAAAAAGTTGAAGAAAAAGATATTGCAGCAGGTGCGTTTTCGCCAGACAACGGTCCACCTTTCTACTAAGACAAGATGACTCTGACCACGACAATCAGGGGAGACCAGGATCACCACACAATCAGGGGAGACCACACCCCAGGTCAAAAACATTAGAAAGAGTGCCTGACCACCGTGCCTAGGAGGAAGTCAATATTATTATTGCATACCCTTCAGAAAAGGGGTAGTTGCGCCCCTGGCGTGTCTTACCACGTAGCTCAAAAAATATATGGGTCGCGACTGCTCTAAGCAATTAGGCCTAACAAATCAAGAATTAAAATGGATTGTTAACAAGCATTAACATTGTAATGTAACTTGGAGCCAGTCACGCCACTAATATTTAAGGGATAACGACCTCCCGATATATGAAATGAATACATGAAGCTGAGGCAAAGACCTTTCCTCCAGCAAGTCCATTGCTTCTCTATATATTGGCACCTTAAAGTGCCGTTATCCAGCATATTGCCCTGCTGGCACTCATGTAGATGTATGTTGGCAATAGTCATGCATTTATAGCACACAAAGGAAACATGTGGTTCAGTTTAAAGAGAAGCTGATTTGCTGTACTACTTTCTTTGGTTACTGATAGTGATAATGTTGGGAAGTTAGCTTTGATTATAATTAATTCAGTTGTTGTGAAGCCTTCTTCCTAGTCCAACCGTTGTTATAACAACTATGGTTGTTAAAGTTACCATGCAAAAAAGTATTGAAATTGTGATGTTTTACCAGATCTACTTATATTTATTTTTTTGTTTATGTTATTGGAAGTATATGGACACTACATTAGTGTCAAATAAAGTTGAAAAGCCTACAGAGAAAAGTTGAAAAGCCTAAACCTAAGCCTAATAATCATAGTAATAACAATAACAATATAAAATATCAACAATGAAAATACTTAGTTTTCATATTGTCAAAAACATAAACATACAAACCATAACTCTGTAAGATAATTAATTAAGTGCAAAGTGAACAGGTGAGTCCCCTGTCAGTCAATCATAACATAGTATTTCTATTATCAGGAAGTAATATGTTTTCCTTTAGGGATGGATGATGGCTGGCTTAACTTTGTTTTTATAAATATTAATATTAATACTGATATTAATATAATCATACCACTGAATAAATAGTATAGCACTACAAACAACAACAACAGGCCTAATAATAATAATAATAATAATAATAATAATAATAATATGATAATATATAATAAGTATAAGGAATAATAATAATAATCCAGTAGTAATGTGTTCATGTATCACATAATAATCATGTATTATTAGTAATTAAAGTAATTAAAAGTCCCACAGCATTGTTGAACACCATAGGGATTTTTTCCTCACACACACACACAAAACCATCAGGGGAAACTTACACAGCTGCTTGCGTTTGTAATATCTAAACTAGCCCACCCATCAGTTTTCCACACATGACATTATATAAAGGCAACCATCATATGGGGATGATACACACAAAAGATTCATTCATTTTGAAGGCAGACATAATTGTCATTCAAGTATTATTTTCACTGCAAAGATTTCAGGACACAGACATCATGTACTGGATTATCATTGTAATGCTTTTCATCTGTCAATGTATTGGCGTAAATTCTCATCCAGTGCCAATAGGCACGGACCTGGATAACCGGATTGACAATATTATTAAATCAAACTTTACATGTGTAAGTAACATCTAAAACAACATTCTCTATACAGAAAACAAGTGTTAGTTACTTAGTTACTCATTTCAGACTTGATCAATGTTTTTGTTTTCCATGCAGGCTGCGCCAGAAGGAAAATTCTATACTAGATCTCAGGTAAGAATACAAGAATATTCTTGTACTATGAAGCTATAATGACTTACTTTCAATAAAAATGTAATTAGTAAATAAAGTAATTTAATAGGACCTGCAAAGGAAGGGGGTGGCCAACATACTCTACATATAATGTAAAAGGATGGCTCATTTCAGTGTCATATAGATACATTTCTTTCTCACAGAATGGCTCTGTACTACACAGTTTGAACTGTGTAAGCATGGAATTGGACGTAGTGGTATACGAATGCTTGTCTGATTCAGACCCACCAAAGATTAGAAATGACCTTCAGACCATAAAAAAATATATTAAACACTTGGTAAGTAACTTACTTGACATTACAAGGTACAAACATAATTAGTGTATTTGACTGATTGACAGAGATTCATGGTTGTTTCTATTGATAGTACCCAACTACTACCACAGAGGACTGTGAAGAAGAGAGGCCACTGAAGGACTTTCTATTGAACCTGCAAGATCTGGCCCAAGAAGCCAACAGTGCATAGCATATGTTAAACTATGGTCAGTTAATGTTCTCAATGTTTCAAGCACTAGAATTGCAAAATAAGCTTATATGCACTATTTATTCAACTATTTATGAATTGTATATGTATTGAATAAATTATTAATATGTTAATATTGTGTTCTGTTTATCATGAAACATGAAAGTTTTGAAACTACTTACTAAATCTATGGAACCGAGCTGACATTAGGGTTATTGGTTTCATTAGTAACATGTACAAACATAACATGATGACAAGTGGGAATTTCCCTTACCCTATGCTTATGCTACAACAAAGGAAATGAAAAGGAAAATTCACCATTTCACCCCCTCAAACAGTTAGAAGAGCAATTTTCGGGGAGGACCACAACCCTGCTTATTAATAACACCATGACCTACATTTGCATACAGATGAGTCCTTTTTTAACAAGACCATTCCCTATTATTGATGCCCAACATTGACATATAAAAGTGAACTTGTAAGACCCTTTAGTAGTTCAGGTGGTGACCTCATCCATTAGTGTAACAGTTGAAAACTGTACTTCAAAGACAAATATTTGTAACTGATGAAAACTACATACATTAAACACCTCAGAAATACCCAGCAGCATTCTTGGAAGGAAGTACTTAACCTTAAAATACTTTTATATGCTTGAAATTTGATTTTTGAACAATTATATATGCCCCAAACAGCATACTGTTAAGTATGTAAGACCGCAAGTCCAAAGAAATTAATACTTTAAACTCCCCTATTTTACTTCCTTCACAACATCTGTCTGTAACAATACACCTAACAGTCTTTCAAGTTTTGGTCCCTAAATCACCAACAAGTAACCAAATGTGAATCTACCAGTCCTTGTACAGCAAAGGTAATTAGTGTGCAGTTAACCAGGAGGAAGTTTATTTTCAGGCTAATGACAGACATAAATACGGTGCAAACACAAAGCGTATTGAAATACTCAAACAGGAATGTTTTCTGTTCTGGCCTCATTAGTATATGCCAACAAATACATTTCAAGCAACCTGTAGCAGTCTACCACTGACATTGTAAAGACATTTACATTATAAAACAGCACACTACAAGCTTTGAAGTGTAATGATGAAAAATAATTATAATGCTTTACAGATGTACATACATGCTGGAATACGACAGCAAATCGTCATGCTGCAAACATGCTGTAATACGGCTGCAAATCATCAAAACTGAGCTGCTCTCTCAGAGTGAAGTGAAGCATCTTACAACCGGAAACCAACAGGCTTCCTGTATGTTTGTAGTAACAGCTCAGAAAAAAAAACCACAACATTCAAAGTATGCAAAGGAGGAGTTGGCCAATTTACCAACCTTCACAAACTGCTACCAAACTTGTGTATTTGTAATTACTTTTCTCAATTATTTTTTACACTATGGATGCTGAAGTATGAGAGTGTAAATTCTCAGCCAGCAGCGTCACCTAAATAAATAAACCTAATTATTATTATGGTATCTTATAACAACACAAATAATAATAGCTACATTTTCAGTTTTTAATTAATTAATTATTAATTGCTTTTATTTTTCCTTCCAACTTGCTGTGGCCCCCTGGCGCCCCCTCGCGGTCCCCGGCCCCCACTTTGAAAACCACTGACCAAAATGGAAATCTTTAGCTGTGCTCCACCTGCCCAGCTTCATGTGTTTCTAATCTTTAAAATTGCTATACTGAGAGCAGGACATGAGAGCTGGCATGAGAACGGTTGGTGCAGAGCTTGCAAAAAGCACAACCTGGTCATGATTTGCGGCTGGTACGGAGCTTGTGAAAAGCTCAACCTCTTAACCGTTGTGGCAGGTGCGGAGCCTTCGAAAAACTCCACCTGATCATGATAGCGGTTGGTGCAGAGCTTGCGAAAAGCTCTATTAGCTCAAATGTTGTAGCAGGTGCAAGGCAAGTGTGACAGTGTGCTAGCTTCTATAACTACCATGTATTTTTGGATTGCAGGTTACCCAAATAAATGGATAGAACCAGAGGCAGTTACAAACAGTCAATATTTTATTTAGTCTCGTTGCTTGTACTTGGCAGGGGTAACAAGATGTAGATTAATCAACATACAGTAAAGCATGACGAGGGACAAGAAAACAAAAACACATAACATGGGTCCAGAGGACCAACCCAAGTAATTAGTCGTACTGCTAAAGTACAACTGACAAATCTTCAGCCATATGTGAGTACTAGTATACTCATGCACATGCTAGTGTAGCACTGCAAGCTGCAAAACGCTCAAAAACCACACGTGGATATCAAGAGAAATCACACAAGGAACGAACTTTGTATCGAAACTCAACCATTAAGAGAGTGTTCACACCGCAAGCTTTTAAGGGCAGAATAATGCCAGGTATACCCTCACAATAGAGCCATCCCTGGGTTAGGCCCACAAGACCAGGACAAGTGGGTAGGCCCAATAAGGAGCCAACAAAGGAGAACAGACATAAACAAACAAAACAAGACACGTGGCTTCAGCTACCTTAGTATATAAACCAAAAACAAACAAAAGAAATAAACAGAGGAAAACAGTGGTCAGACTACGAATGAGGATCGGTTGTAGATCTTGGCTGTGACTGCCGTACAGTACCACCGTTTCCAGAAGGAAATTGGAATGGAAGAGGACCCACGTCAACTGGTCATCCCTTGTTAATCCCAATAGCAGGAAAGACTTTACATGTAGGCCTACGGGTCTCGCACCGCCACAGTGAAACGAGCCAGGGGCTCCTAATGCCCAATGTAAAGTTTGGCCGTCTCAAATAGCGTGCCCTCCCCGGCTTGTGTCTTACTCCGACCAGCGATGGCAACGTGCAACTCCAACAATTCCTGGGATCATTTCCTAATTTATCAAAACGGATGTTACGGACTCATTACTCCTCATCTCATGCACCTGTAGGTGTCAGCCAGTGAACGTCTACGTTTTTCATATTTATTTGTATCGCGCATTTCATGCACGTGGCAATTCAATGTGCTTCACACATAATAAATGACAACTAGAATTGCGGTTCCGAGGAACTTCAAGAGTGGGTTTGATCAGTGGCATGGAACTCGGCCTCATCCAAGGATTCCAACGGTACCTCATTTATGAAAATCGGGCACACGGATCAAAAGTTATCTGCATTAACGCAACATCCAATAAGCTAAAACGCATAAATAACATGGTTGCTATGCTGGTTGCTATGGTGGTCGCTAGGTTGACATTACAGGGGTGGTTTCTAGGTTGTTGCTAGGGTAATTAGTTAGTTGCTAGTAAGCCATCTTAAGCTGACTGCATAAAGTGATTATTTTAAGAGATACATTTTCAAACCAGAACTGTGTATAGGTCATGGTTAAAAACGTATCAGAATCTCAGAACTAATCACGTAATGCAGCCAGTTTTTTTAAGAAGTTCTGCTGACTCTCTTCTGGCTGCGGTTAAAGGCCAGCGCCTCCTGAGAGGCCTGAAGGGTCAGTTCTGAGGTTGTTGGCTGCTGGAACCGAAAAATGGACTGCATTTTCTTAAAAGGCAATGTGACTGAATGTGACTGAAGTGCGGGCAAAGTTTGCACAAAAATGTACGATTTTTCCCACCCTCATCGACCTTGTCATAAAACTTGTTTAAATGATCACACGACACCTCCTTGCTGCTTTGTCGTATACATCAGCCTTTCTCAAACTTCTTTGACCTGAGGCCCAGTCAAGGCATACTTTGGGGTCATAGGGCCCACCTACATGAACCCACCCCCTCCTCCCACCCCCCCATCAAATTGTAATGATATCACAATTATTATTATTTTTTTACTATATTGCTATACATGCACTTCAAAACAGTCAATGTTTAAAGTGCTAAGATTGTTCACAAAAGTTTGTGAAAGCATGCACATCAGAGTACTGCTTTACTAATGTAAAATATAATTAGGCCTACACTAGTTTCATTGTTTTTGCATTGTTGCATGATGCTTGCATGAGAAATACTTCTCAAAACAACAGCAATTATATGGGTGCCGTTGTTTTGGGATGTTTCCCTCATGCAAGCATCATACACTGAGAGTATATATATATGGGTAGTTGACAAATGGCCAAGAAAAAGTACTTTTTTTGGAAAACATCACTTTTTTAGAAAAAAATACATATATTTATGGAGTATGACAACTGCAGTTTCAGAAAATAGTACTGGTCACTCATTTTGTCAATGACTTAACATATTATTTTCACGTTTTCAGTCAACTGCATTGTAAATGTGTCCTATGGTATGACATTTAAAAAAGTACGAAGAAATTATATTAAATAACATAAAAAAATACCTCAAAAAGACAGAATTGTTCACATTATTAAAACATTAATTTCTTAAAGTGATATTTATTTTACATCAAAATACTAATTAGAATCATTTTCACCATGAATAGATGAACTTGATTAACTTTTTCCTATGAATGTCAATAAAACTTTTTCGCCAACCCTACAAAACTGTTTGAAATTGTAGCTATCTAAGAGGAGATATTATTGTAACTCCCCTAATGCCAAACCTGACTTTTTCTAAAAGATATTTTGAAATTAATATTATTTTTCTGTTGTTTTATGTTTGTCACACCATAGGACAAAACGTCACACCAAAGGACAAAGATAGTCATTGCATAAAGAGAGTCAGAATATATGAAGTGTTTATTGTAACATTGATAAAGGAGAACATTTGTTTTTTTATTTTTCAAAAGTATAAACTGTGCAAAACACGTAGCACACCAAAAGTAACTTTGATTCTTATAGATCCATCAATAAGGAAACATTGATGCATAATATCTTTGAAAAATTCAATAAAATGTAATTTCAAAACAATACTGTGACATTGTCAAACAGCAAAATTAAATAGTTAAACAGTAACAGTGAAGATAAAGGGCCCTATGGTGCACCCCTGCTACTACTACAGATTCTAAGGTATTAACGCGCGATGCAAGGCTTATTCTTATCTTACACTAAATAAAGAGAGGAATTTTTCGCCATGCGCTCCACTTTTATTAAACCTTGCACCCAGGGGTGTGGCAATTAACGACATAAGGTGTGGTCTGGCGCATGATCCAAAAATCGCTATCTTACACCATCTAATAATCATTACGCCACTGACCAAGAAAAACCTGGTCTATAGCGAAAAACTGATATAAAGCACAGCTGAAGACATACTGTCACAAGATCAGCAAGCAGCAACTCCTGCAGAATAAATATCCTTAGGATTTTCTATTCAGTCATTCAAACATTATTGGGTTAAGTGTTGCTTTTTTCAGGCTATGTTTTCGATGGTAACCCCTTGTCAGTCCATAGTGAAAGTACTCAACGGTGTTGAACTGTTTTGTCATTGACTACGAGACTATGGGGAAGTTTTACTTTACTTATAGTTCAAATAATAGGTGAGTAGATGCATATAGGCTATACTCTGCTAGTCACAAATAAGGTTTTAGTAAAGCAAGGTTTAGTGGGATCCCTGTTCCATATGGTCTCGCGTGCAAGCAGCTACAGTGTACCTTCAAATGCACCCCTGACTATCAAAATACTGATGCGCTGTTTGAAGTTGCGCTGCTTGCTGTTAAAGGGAATGATACATACCATTCTCATTGGTTTAATGGATGTTACACCCAAAACACACCCATTACAGATTGAGAAACATAAGAACAACCCTTTTGTGCCCAGCGCCCATCGTTTGATCACAAAATCACGCCATTAAATTAGTGATTGTAGACTGGCTATAATGTCTAGAAACTTTGCGCCTCTGACCATCTGTTTCTAAACGCCAAAATAGGGCCCATAATCCTCAACAGGGAATTTCCATTTTAAAAACATTGCATAACATTCATGTACTCCATTCCATCTAAAATATATTCTAAGAGCAGTTTTTAATCATACTTTACACAGTCATCTACAATGAAATTCTATTCGTTAGTGGCAACACTGGAAGTTCAGAGGGAGGTTGGGTCAAAGGTCTTGCAGGAGGTTCCACTGGCTCCTCCAGTACACTGTCAGGAGACTGTGGTGTGGTTAAAAATGTCAAGTAATGCCTTTTCCTTTGCCCTGCTTCTTTTTTTGATTCCTTCCAAATCTTCCTCAATTCGGTTTGTTTCTTCCTTCCTAGTGCTTTAAAGGTTGTATCAGCGGTAGCGGGGATACGTCACTTCTGTTGATGTTCAAACAAAACAGAGAGCTAGCTCGCTACTCCCTCCCCCTCAAGTGCGCATCTTGTTGGTTATTGGTTGAAACACTATTTTGCATTTGAGTGGGTTGCCAACCCTTGTTGGTAGCAATTGTTTTTGTGTACAGATCTCGGAGCCTAGGCTGCCTACAGAGACACGATTTTTTTGACGGCCTGCTTATGGGGCAGACAGCTAGCGGATTGTTAGGAAAGATTAGATGAATGTGATCATTTATGTTTGGGCCTTTTTTGGGCCTGACATCGCTGATACAACCTTTAATGTTGAATGTATCCAATTCCCAGAGAGCCTTCTGTTCATGATATTTGTTAGAAATAATGATAGAATATAGATGAATGGATCAACAGAGAAATGAATGTAATGTATACTCAATTATGAACTCTCTTTTGCACTCATCTCTCTCTCAGTTCTTTCTGTTCTAAAAAAAGTTTTATATTTATGTACTTTATGTTATAGTTGTTTTAGTAACACTTCAGAACATTTTATGTAGTCTCCAAAAAACAGCAATAAACATTTTAATTTAAGTCATTATTGAATTTAAAATCATCAAAACTGGTCAAAAAAGAATGAAAAGTATGTTAACAAACTTTATTCATTTGTTTTAATAGCTTCTTAAGGAGGTATTGTCCTATCGTGTGACATCTTTGTCCTATGGTGTGACAGGTCAAAGTGTCACACCAAATGACATTTCCTGTCACACCAAAGGACATTTAAGCTTTTGTGGTAGTTAATAACCATGCTAATACTAGCTGAACTGTCATTAGCAATTGGCATCATGCATTTGCATAATATTACATAGTCCTGCAGTTAAAAATACAAATTTAGATTAAAAAAATTAAATTTAGGGGTGTCACACCAAAGGACAAAAAAACTTAACAACTTCAGTGGTCTGAAAACATAGTTAAATATTTGAACAATTCTGAGAGAAATACTTACAATGTGCACTGCTCATGGGCTTTATAGGAGTCTTCAGTCACATGACCTTGAATGGGGTCTTTCAACTAAATGTAGTTGTCCATAATATTGCCGAACTTAATATCAAGTTATTACATAACGCCAAAGGACATTTTTTTCTGTGACAAACTTTATGAAATTCCTACAATTTTAAAAATGTATGTATAGGAAAAATGATTGGCACTTAGTAAAATAGACACTTGCACAATTATGCCAGGAGTGTTCATTAACATTTTTAAACATTATTTTCTTTATTTATAAAAGTTGATATTTATGAAATGATGTTGTCTACCGTCACACCATAGGACGATTTTGAGGTTTGGCTCAAAGTAAAAAAAATAAAAAAATAACTCTGGTATTAAAACAAAAAATGCATGTAAAAAAAGAAAATGTTTAATCATTTACAGTATTTTAAATGATAAAAATGTGATATAAATGATTTTTTATCTTCTGTGACGGTGAAAAAGCCATGTCACGTCAACTACCCATATGCTATTTAATTACATTTCATTTGAATGCCTGAATGTAAGAATTCAGGAAACACAATACCGGCTTTTAACATTTCTGTTGTTTACTAGTTTATGTAAATCGCATTACACATGAACTGTTTACATACTACTGATAGCCCATTACTGTACACAATAATACTGTGCCCATTCATTAACATATATTAAACATCAGGCGTCTTGTTTACACATTTAAACCATATTTGCACTTCGAATTTGACTCCAAATTGTAGTAACTACATCTACGAAGTCTAAGGAAGATAACCAGGTAGTCTTTTCAAAGATTACGTTGATTTCCTGAGAACGCCAGCCCTCAGAAAAGCAGTAATTATTAATTCATTCACTTCCTTTTTTCTAGCTCGCAAAATCGCGGTTGTTGTTTACACATCAAAACCATATTTACACTTCGAATTTCGCCTCCAAATTGTAGAAACTACATATATGAAGTCTACGGAAGATAACCATGTAGTCTGTTCAAAGATAAGATAAATTTTGACAGAACTACAGACCTCGTAAAAGTAGTACCTAAAATGACTCCATTCACTTCATTGCAAAATCGCGGTTGGTCTGTTTACACATTAAAACCATACTAACAATTTACATTTCGACTCCACATCGTTGTAACACCATACCAAGGGTCTTAAGAAGTTTTGCTGATTACGTTAACGCATTTCCAGGGCTTGTCAGCTCAAAAAAAGCAGTGGCTATTGCTAACGCATTCATTTTCAATGCTTAGCATGTTAGCTAACATTAATAGGTTGCATATGACAACAGCAAATAGCTAACGTTTACGTTAGCCTAACTTACTTATTGTTGACGTTGACCCGACACGTTCATAAGTTAGACCATAGACTGATAAGGACGTCCATCAAACTAAAAGGGTTCGTTCTTCGATGTCTTCAAATTCGTTCGAATTCCGTGTGTATCCTGTGTATCTTTCGTGCTGCTATCCTGTTGCCTCTTCCCTGCTGTTCCGGCAACAAGGTTTCACGCGAGATTTATGCCACATCCCAGAGAGTTGTGTTTTCCCAAGATGGCGCCCGTCTGTATATGTGAACGAGACGAGAACGGTACTGTTTTTCTTTTTAATAAACTGCCTGTAGACTTACATAGTTCTCAATGCTTCGGTTTACATGTAGATACCCTCATTATGCTATGGTGTAAGTGTGTTGCTATTTGGAGCCTTGGTAGCGATTTATTTTTACTCTAATCACAGCACAGCACAGCACCCAGAATGCATTGCAACACACCGTCATGAAAGGACTCATCGTTAGGTCGGCTTTAAATAGCATACAGAACCTATAGTAATTTAACGTTGTCTGTAAGCTCCACAGATCGTGGCAAGACAATTTAATTGATTGTGGACTTCTTGCCGGGCAATGATGAGTAACTTAACTTGAGTAGTCGTGTTGCGTGGGTGTGCATAGTATCTGAATGAATGTGTGTATCTCAATGTTGTGATATATCCAATTGTATACATGATTAAGTTTGAATCGAGCTAGCTGGGCATTGAACTGGGTTGAATGGATTGGGAAAATACTTTTTTTTTATTTTTTTAATGACCTATATGAACATGGTTTGGCTTCGCGCTGTCTCATCTTTTTTTACATGACCTTTACACTTGGTGCTGGCAAGGCATTGAACTGGGCTTCATTAAAGGATTCCAACGGTACCTCATTCATGAAAATCGGACATACGGGTCAAAAGTTACATGCACACACCTTCATATACACAGACAGCCCAGCCCAGCCCATTAGAGCTCTGCCAGATGGCTCAGAACTCTGCCAGGTGCAAGCTTAAACAATCAGAGCTGTGATGTCACAATCGGAATTAGAATCCTTGAACATTCCGCCATTCATTTCAATGGGGCCCAAAAACGCCGAAAAACGGGAATACCGCGAAAACGACAAGGGCCAGCGACACGAAAGTAACTAGCAAGTTACACCGGTTCGGGCATGAAGTTTTGGAGTTCGAACTGCCTCGATAGCTCAAACAGTCTAGGAGCAGTAGTTCGTCCAAAAAGTGGATGAAAAGGAATAATAAATAAGAAAACTTAAGAAGAACAATAGTGGGCTTGCTGGATCAAACCCACTAATAATAAAGTAAGATGTAAAATACATATATGTACATGAAACACCAACAGCAGGGAGGCAGTTTAAAAGTAAATGAGAGAATAAAAAAGAAATGAAAAACATAAAAACATAAAAAACAATGTGCATTAGCTGCAGAAAGCATCTAAAATAAGTTTGGTCTTAACTTTCGTTTTAAAAGTGGCTATAGTTGGGGCGTTTTTGATGTTATCTGGAAGCTGGTGCATAGTGGCTAAAAGCAGCTTCACCCTGCTTTGTTCTGATGGTCGGTTTCAGTAGTAGTTGTTTATGTTGTGATCTAAGGGACCTTGTTTGGGAATACTATTTAAAAATGTCATGTAAGTAGTTTGGCCCAACCCCCTTCAAAGATTTAAAAACAAGCAGAAGTGCTTTAAAATCAATTCTGTAACTGATTGGGAGCCAGTGCAGGGACTTTAAGATTGGGGTGATGTGATCTCTCCTTTTTGTTTTAGTGAGGACCCTGGCTGCACTGTTCTGTATCATTTGAAGTGGTTTCAAACATTTTTTAGGTAGTCATGTGAAAAGCACATTGCAATAATCAATCCTACTAGTGACAAAAGCATGTATAATTTTTTCCAGATCCTCTTTTGACATATATCCCTTAAGTTTGTTAATATTTTTAAGATGGAAGTATGCTGATTTTGTGACTGATTTAATGTGGCTGCTAAAATTTAGATCGTTATCTATAAGGACACCCAGGTTTTTTTACCACATTTTTTGCTATTAAGCCTTTTCTTTCAAGCAGGGCAGAAATCTTTTGCCTTTCCTCCTTCTTTCCAAAAACTACAACCTCAGTTTTGTAGAAAGTTTTGGGACATCCATTTGTCTATCTCATCAATACAATGACAGGGTTTCAACAGGGGTATAGTCATTAGGCATTAGTGGGAGATACATTTGAGTGTCATCAGCATAACTGTGGTAGGCGACTGAGTTCTTCTTTATAAGTTAACCAAGCGGCAGCATATAAAGGTTAAATAATAATGGACCCAAGATTGAGCCTTGGGGAACTCCACAGGTCAAAGATGTTGGTGTTGAAGAACAGTTTCCAATTTTAACAGAGAAGCTCCTGTCTAGTAGGTAGGATTTAAGCCACCTGATAACAACACCAGTGAAACCAACCCAGTGTTCAAGTCGCTGAAGTAATATGGTGTGATCCACAGTGTCAAAGGCTGCACTGAGGTCCAGTAGTACTAAAATTGATGCTTTGCCTGAGTCTGTATTTAGCCGAATGTCACTTGTGACTTTGGCAAGAGCTGTTTCGGTGCTGTGGTTGGCCCGAAAACCTGACTGAATGTTGTCAAGGCAGTTGTTTAGTGTCAGAAAAGAGGCGAGTTGATTAAAAACAATTTTTTCAATAATTTTGCCAATGAACGGTAGGTTGGATATGGGCCTGTAATTGCTTAGTATGGATGCATTTAGGTTGTTCTTTTTAAGTAATGGTTTTATAACGGCAGTCTTTAGAGATTTTGGAAATGTGCCCGTCTCCAAAGATGAATTAATTATTTTGCTTAGGTGGCCTGTAAATAATCAGTAATAAAATCTGAGGAGAACCCTTAATCATTGTGCTCAGGTATTCAAAAGAAACAAAGTCACCGAATGATGTATGTCTGCATTGAAAAGATGCATTAAAAATTGTGGCTATTCCACCTCCTTTTTTGTGTTCACGGATTGAACTCATAAAATTGTAATTTGGGGGGGCTGCTTCAATAAGGGTTGTTTGCCAGGTCTAACCAAGTTTCAGTTAAGAGCAGGAAGTGTATGAGCTAATAATATCATTGATTAAAAAAGACTTGTTTAAGAGAGATCTGACGTTCAATAGGGCGAGTTTCACTATAGTGGTGTGAGCTTCTTCAACATTCTGAGTTTGCTTAGCTACTTGCTGAATATTGGCCAGATTTACTCCATAGGCTGGATGTAATCGATATCTCCTAATACTTGTTAGTATTGGGATAGGACAACTGTAGG
Source organism: Alosa alosa (assembly GCF_017589495.1). Lineage (NCBI taxonomy): Eukaryota > Metazoa > Chordata > Actinopteri > Clupeiformes > Clupeidae > Alosa > Alosa alosa. The sequence continues at coordinate 1,415,354 of NC_063209.1, forward strand.
TGCTAGCGCTAGATGGCATAAGCTGGGTGGGTGGAGAGGAGCAAGGTGAATTTACATTGCCAGCCGGACCCTCATAATTAATAGGCTGGAAGATATAGGAGGCCGCAAGGGGAGGGTCACGCTGGAAAAACTGTCAATGTATACAGTGGGCAGTGCTTCGACTTGGCCAGCTTCACTCGCGGTCCGTGCGTGGGATCACGCGGTATCACGCAACTTTAATTTGTATTTTTCCAGTGAGACGCTGCAACAACCCAAACAACCGGTAGATGGCTCAAGTGAGCAGGGTGTCTCGTAAAAAGAAATGGAGCCTGGAAAACCCTACACAGACTTCACTACAGACTTTAGCAGACTGGTTTAGAAATAATGTAGGCTAATAGCCAGAAATATGCCTGCCCTGCCCTAATAAAGAAATATTTGGTTAACTGCGAAAGTGAATCCCGTTTGCAGCCGAGAGACGCAGGGACAAATTAAACATTCTGGTTTTCTCCGAAAGTGCAACGATGATAGACAGACATCATTTGGACAAAATATAGAGTATTAACCTCCGTTGCTCAGCCAAATGCCTTCCTGTTACGTCCTGTTATCACGGAGTTACAGGCTTATAAACGATTTTGATGGTCACAAGTTTACTTCATTAGGGACTGTTCGTTATTTATTTAAGGGGCTACCGGAGGAGTTTTGGGAGCATTAGTCCAAAAAGACGTGACCCTCCCTCGCCAGCAATACATTTTTTCTATGACCCTCCAAAGTGATTATGAAAAATCACTGTCAAATTTTTCCGGGTTTATCGCCTACTGTATTTTAACGTTTTCACATATTTGGCCATAAGCCGTTTATCATAGGCTATCACGAAACCAAACTACAAAGGCGAACACTTTAACAGGGGGAATGAATTGGGCATGAATCATGCTGAACGCTATTTCGCTACCTTAGAATAATAAGGTTCTATCTATGTTTTGAGTAGGTACAACCGGACGATTGAAACGGGGGACTAATGAAACATTCCGGTTTTCTCCGAAAGTGCAACGATGATAGACAGTCACCATTTGGACAAAACATGGAGCATATTAACCTCTGTTGCTCAGCCAAATGCCTTCCTGTTACGTCCTGGTATCAATGGAGTTACAAGCGATAAGCGATTTTTGATGGTCACAAGTTTACTTCATTAGCGGTTTATTTTTTGGATTATTAAAGAGTGTTTTTCATTTAAAGGTTTGACTTGTGCTTATTCAGTAGAGCATTTAGTGCTCTCCCCAATCCCAGACGCTCACATTGCATGTTTGTTTGTAATGGATGCAACCCATGAGATAGGCCATGCGTTTGACAATGAGTTGTTAACAGAACCAAGACATATAGCCCAGCAGCAATCTAGGGACTGATCGTTATTTATTGAGGGGGCCACCGGAGGAATTTTGAGTGCTTCAGTTGGAAGTTGCATGACCCTCTCTTGCCTGCTAGAAATTGTTCAATGACCCTCCGACAGAATTGTTAAAAAAAGACATGACCCTCCCCTGCCAATTGTCTTCCGCCCGCGCCACAGCCACACACTTTGTGATAACGTTCTTAAATCAATCTTTCCCGTGAGCTTGCATGCTACCAGTCCTTTTCAAATGTGTTGCGCCTGTTTGCACAATTTCACAAATAATCATATGTGATTAATAGTATGACAAATAATCCCTGTGCACGGGGACCGAAACAATGCATGCCAACTTGTTCCGTGTTTATCACGTATTTTAACTTTCCCCGCTGTCTTGCCGTTTTAATGTTTTCCCGTAGAATATCCCATATTTTAATACTCTCATAACAGCCCTGCCATCGGGCCTGTCTCTGTGTTGCCCTGTTGCTACCCCTTGCCCTTCCAACAAAACAGATGTCTTCAAATCATCGTTTTTCCTTGCTTGAAGGCGAACTTAGAGTGATGTTAACCTATTTAAGTTTAACGACGCTGATTGTCGTGGAGAGCACGATTCATTGCGCTTGCATGTTCGGCCTTATGTCCACACGCGCACCTGAGGCTACTCAGCTGCAAGAGAAATAATTTCCCTGTTTGTATGTTCACTGCAAGTTGGCCTACCATAACTTACCAACTCTGCACTGTAGACTGGCTATTTATATTTTTCTGTGAAATAAGCAAATGTATTTGTTCAACTTTATGAAGCAGAATTACGATAGGGTACTTTGGAACATAATACATTTGACAAAGGACAGATGAATGTTGCTAGTGACAAAATATTAACTTTCAGTGTTTTACGATGTCTTTGTCATGGGGAAGTGTTTTCCCCCATGCATTTATTCTAGGTTACTGTCAGTGACTGCCGTGAGAGAAGCGGGTTCTGTGTTTCGTTCATGTCAGTGACTGACGCGAGAGAAGCGGGGTCTGTGTTGTGTTGTGTTGCGTTGCGTTCATTTATTTTCATTGGGCATAGGCATAGCCTATAAAGCAGTTTAATTAAATAGAATGTTAGTTGTAAACAAACGAGCTACTTGGTGAGGCTTGGCCTGGCGCTCGTGCCTTAGATGGCAGGAAAAATCTTCACGATAGGCCTATTAACTAACCACCCGATTCACGTTGGCTGGGGGGAAGGGGGGCCATCAGACAATTGTGCCCAGTTAATCCCGGCCCTTCCCCAAAAATCCCACCTTCCCACCTCTGACAGCTTAAAAGAAGTCAAGAGGACTCCTTACTCACAGACCTATTCACAAACCTGCGGTTTTGAAATCCTATGCAGCTACAGGAGCTTCCAATCGCGAGGAAGCAATTTTGCATTGTAGGCATAACTAACATGCAATAACGCCGCCAACAACAACCAAAACTAGGCTAATCATTGTCAACATGTAAATTAAATGTAACATTATTGTGAATCAAATTAAAATGTTCTCTTTTGCAAACGTAGGCATAGTAACAGAATAATTTAATAATGTTACAAAGATACTACATCAATCCGTATGTTTCATTGGGCTACTAGGCTATTTGTTTTGCCTTGATTCATTTAGGCTAGGCCTTTTTATTCAGGGGCCGTATTCACAAAGAATTTTAAGGCTAAAAGTAGCTCCTAACTGGGGAATTTAGGAGCAACTCCTAAAAATAATGGGCGTGTCACTCCTAACTTTAGGACTCCTAAAAAAAAAAAAAAAAGTAATTCACGAAGCATTTTAGACCTAAAAGTAGCACCTAAGTCTGGGACAGCTTAAGTCGAGAGGACTCCTAACTCACTAAGACCTATTCATAAACAGCTTTTTTGTGGCATTTTACGTTGCGATGTTTTGAAATAGCCTATGCGCAACAGGAGCTTCCAATCGCGAGGGAACAATTTTGTATTCATAAAAGGGATGCAATAAGCCACCAACAACAACCAAAACTACTCATTGTTAACATGTAAATGAAATGTAACGTTTCATTGTGAATCAAATTAAAATGTTCTCTTTGCAAACGTAGCCTAGGGATATGGTGACAGATTAATTTAATAATGTTGCAAAAGTAGGCTACTGCATCAATCCATAGGCCTATGTTTCATTAGGCTACTAAGCTATTTGTTTTGCCTTACTCTTTATTCATTTAGGCTAGGCCTTTTTATTCAGTTATTAATCATCTTCCGCCCTTCGCGACTACTTGTGTAGCGACGATTCTCCCAACCTGTCACCTGTCAGTCATCATCTGAAGAGAGGTGTTTGGAATTCCCGCTTACAATCGTCAGCCAATCAAGGTGGTCACTTCAGTCAAGCTCGTGCATGAGTAATGACGCCATCCATAGCCAATAAGACTCACTCCTAGTTTAGGAGTTGTCTGAAAGGCTTTGTGAATAACTGTTAAGAGAAAACTCCAATCTAAAATCTTTAAGTGCGATTTAGGAGTAGCCTACTCCTAGTAGTAAGATAAAAGCCTTTGTGAATAGCCTACGGCCCCAGTTATTCATCATCTTCCGTCCTTGTGTAGCGCACGCATTCTGAGACCACTCATCATCGTAAGGGAGGTGTTTGGAATCATGCCCGCGTTACAATCATCAGCCAATCAGCCAATCAAGGTGGTCACGCTTGCCCATTTACCCAAATTAATGGTCGAATATTACTGATCATTGTTATTTAAGAACATGCAGTGTGCGTAGGGTACCAAAAACATCTTGCTCGTAAAAAAGCATCATAACGCACATTCTGGCGGGTCTGCTATTTACTGTAGGCTGCGCAAACCACATGCCTTTATTTTGGGCAAGCCTGCATTCATTCATTCATTCAACCTTTATTTATTCTCGGAGGGTCATTGAGGGAAGCCCTCATTTTCAATGAAGCCGAAATTACAGAAGCGAAGCAAAGCGCTCCACAAACAAGACAACATTCGAGGCCTTCTATTGAAGAATTTTATATAAAGCCTGCGCTGACAGTAATCCTCCTGCCCCTGATAGGCCTACCACAGCTGTGGATAGTGTGGAATGTTCAAGTAATAACACAATCCAATGTGTGTCTCAATTGTCCCCCGCTGACCACCTCACACATTTCTCTAGATTTTGCAACGAACTTACATGACACAATGGCATAAAATATGCCAGTTTTAGGACACAGAATAATGTTTGTAATGATACCAGGTAGGCCAGGTATTGTCGAAGGTGCATGGTGAAGTGAAATTTTACTTTGGAAAACAAACATTTGCCGATATCATCACATCATCAGAATATTGCAACAGATTCTGTGTTCTGGACTGTAGGTAACTTGTTAAGCCAGTGGTTCTCAAACTTTTATTTCATTCCCCACTTTGATCAAGGGGCATGAATGATGATAGTGGAGATAACGTGTTATCCCGAGGCTTTTGCAAGTCAGTATCTTCGACGGTAGTCTATTAAAAAAAGTTTTCAATGTCCCAAACGGAGAGCCATACTTTATTGTTTTTAACGATCTCTATGCTACTCACAAAATGTAGGCATGGGGACATGATGAAGTAGGTTATCCAACTGTCGTGTGTTAAATTATTGTGATTACGAGCCAGTGGTTTTCAAACATTATCATTGGACTCGGACATCTAACTAAATGCAACAGGCTCATATCGTCCTCGCATTCGCAAAATGAGGACCAGTGTTTTCTCAAATTGCAAATAGCTATTCGTTTTAACTATTTTATTTATGATAGTAGCCTATACAAAAAACACTTCATACTATCTTAATCTTGGAATATGGGGAGGGAAGTGGCGCGTCTGCAGTCAGCCAAATATGAATGTAATTCTGCGGCATAAAGCAGATGTAATTGTTTATTGTACAGAAAAATAAAAATGACATGTCAAGCAGTCAATTGACTACATTGCAGTCAAGAAGTAGGGCAAATTAATTTACGAAACCAAAACGTGGGTCATAGTTGTCTAAGCCTCTAGCGTAGCCTGTTAAAAACGTGGATAGATAGTATTAAATCGGCAACAACATTGTTTTCTGCAGAAGCCTACCAAAGGCTACAGATTAATTCTGAACAGTTATTTCTCTACTGGCTCAATTATCACACCACTGTTTTGATTTGCGTAGTTGCGTTAACCCCAACACTGACAATAATGTAGACAGCAAATTTCGATTTCGATTTTCGTGGTAGTCAAGCCTTAAGCCATACCCAAGTAGCCTAAATCGAGGTAATGTTTAATTATGCATGATTTATTTTGTTATTGAATTCGTGAGGCTGGGATTACTCTCGGCAACAATTATGTAAGGGACGGCAGGCAGAGCGATGTACAGTGGCAGAGCAGGCGCACACAGTGGCTGAAAGTGGTACTAAAGCTTCACGCAGCTTCACGCCGCGTAATGCGCGAATGAAGTGGTCATTTGAAAGCGATGCCCACTGTACCATAGGCAATGTAATTTAAGAGAATAAAAGTCAGTTGTCTGACTCCATCCCTATTTGGATGGAGGCCATCTCTCCCAAACAGATCATCCCTGGTCCAAAAATAATCAAAATTCCCAATAAAATTAAAACCAGCAGCAACACAGAAATGTTTTAACCATAAGTGCAGCCCAAAGAGGCGGCTAAAACACTCACTTCCCCTAGAGGGAGATGGAATAGGGCCTGATATGATGAGTTGTTTACCGAGGGAGTCGGCCGTAAAACAGAGGTCCTGAAAGTCCTGGTGTAGTTTGGCTGACTGCCTCTGTCCATTACATCATTTGCCCCAATATGTACAATTATTTTACAGTATAGTTTATAGTTTACAGAGGGGTGCAGGTCAAGGATCTTTGGTAGGAGGTGGATAAAGTCCCTGACCTTATCATCACTCAGAGAGTATGTGATGGCCTATGGGAGCATGATTCCTTTTATTATAGAGTCCCCAAGCAAGAGAAGTTGGGGAGAAGAAGAAGTGTCCTTATATGAGAACACAGCAAGATTAGAGGGAAGATTGCGGTTAGCAGGGGGTTCTGGCTCCAAAGGGCCAGGGGGCAGTGAAGGCTCCCCGCAGGTGTTGGATACGGAGTTTGGAAACAGTGAAGGGGAACCCAGGTGCATGACGTCATCAGTCGTCGCAGTCGCGCCAGAAGGCCAGGGAGTACCGTGTGCGGACGCAGGTGTTCCTCCCAGCTGGTTTACCGTGAGAGAGGCATCCTTGGGGCCTGACACATTGGAGGGAGAGCTTCGACAACGGCGCTTCCGACATCCAACAGGTGAGGAAGAAGAAAGAGAGGCGCTACGAGAGGCGCTGCGTTTTCTCCTCCTGTGTCGAGGGCCTGGAGTTCGATTGACAGGATCAGGTAGTTTCGCTGCCTTGAGATGCGCCTCCGGGCTCGGCGGCAGCCGCACAGCAACAAGTTGCTCCACTCTGCCTTTCGACGATGTCTCCTGGCCCTGTCCTTCGGTGGTAGATGGTAGAGAAGTTCCTCGCGTTGACTCGAGCCCCGCAGCCCCAGGCTCCATGTCCTGGAGTGTCTGCAGCGGTGCGAAGAAGTTGCTGACCGGGATAGCGAAGTCATCGACCTCAGGGGAAAACAGGGGGAGAGACAGACGGTTTTTCTTCCTCACCACGGAGGACCAGGTGGAGGACGTACCCCCAGAAGGAGCAGTCGGACTGGTGGAGTCGTGAGGCGTTGAAACGGTGGAGCCTGATGGATTAACTCTGTGCAGTATTTCCAGACGGGAGAGGAGCAGTGATTGACGCCGAACAGCATCCTCCAGAAGAATCTCAATGGATTGGAGTTCCGATCTCAGGCTGGTAAACTCCTTGTTCGTGTCGGGAGCGGATGAGGCTTCAGGTAGGCAGACTAAAGTGTTCATGGTTTGGTTCCTAACGTTATGTGCTAACGTGTGGAGAGGATCAGGGAGAGGTTTTAATGATGCTTCACCAAAGAGGTGTGTATGTTTCTGTCCAGTATGCCACTACTTGGCACAGGTGCAGAGCTTGTGGAAAGCTCTTTCAGGTCATGCTTTGCGGCTGGTAGGGAGCTTGCTAAAAGCTTTAATAGATTGTACTTTGCACCTCAGACTGAGTAGGTGATGCGACTAGTGCAGAGCTTGCTGAAAGCTCAACCTGACTGATGATACGGCTTGCACTGAGCTTGATGGAGCTCAACCCGATTATAAGGCGGCTTGTACGGAGCTTGCTGGAGCTCAACTTGACTGAATGGAGTGGTAAGTGCTTGTGAAAAGTTTTGGTACAGATTTTGCCCGAGCTCTACCAGATTATGTTGTGGGAGTTTGCAGAATGCTCTACCAGGGTTGTGGCTGATGCTGGAGCTTGACTGATGGAAGTTGTACATCAATTACAAATAAACATGTATTTCACAAATAAACACCTTTTACAGCGGGAATCATCTGCTCAAACATTAGACAGATTACCAACAAATGAATTAGTTATTTTTACTGTGATGTCGGACTCACCTGAAATCAATTAAAGCATACAACAAAAGTGCATGAGTGGCTTGATACTTGTTCCTCCTGATGGCTTCAAACTAAACGAGACCTGAGGCTAGCTAGTGGCTATCTAATACCAGCGTTATCTCACAGTGCCACCACATGCCACTTTCCGGTACTGCACATTGTGAGTCTTAACTCATTGAGTGCCTTTTCCTTCCCATGCGTTGAGTGCCAAAAACGTAATATTACGTTTTTAGCTTTTTTTAAAAATTACGAAACTAGACACTCTAACACACCTTATATGTGATTTTGGGAACTCTGTGATGAATGGAAATGAAATATATGACGATCGAAAACTCATGAAAACGCACAATCTGGACATTTTATCATAATCAGTGACGCATGCACGTCATCTCAAAACCAGGCCATTTTCGTGCGTCTATCACTAGGTCTCGCCAGGTCTCGCTGATCACTTCCCGGAAAGTTTACAGGCAACACTTAATATTTCATGAAAGACGTTATATCTCCATTTTTAGAAAAAAACAGCGATTTTGATGAAAACTAGCCACTGTTTAGCTTGGGATTTCTCAGGAACAGAGGTGTGTAGAAATACACGGTTTGCACCCACTGAGAGCTTAAAGTCTCACCTTTTAAACGAGCCATTGTATGTGTTCATAGCTATAACACAGAATATGCTGTGGCTGTACAAAAATCCTCAACAATGGTCTAGATTGCTGGCACTCTAGGACAAAGCTTCCGAAAACAGCTTGGCATTCAATGAGTTAAAGGGGTGGTTCAGGATTTTGGACATAGGACCTTATTAATTGAGGACCTCAAAAGTCCAGGGTCTCCACAGAAACTGACGACAAGGAGTCAAGCTTATTCCCTTCACTGCTGTGTTTCTTGACATCACAGTGGGTTCTCCAAACTCATTGTAAGTAAGTATCTTGGGCTGGCGCCGTTCTCTCTGGGGGTATGGAGGACTCTGTGGTGACTGCTGCACATCCTCGTAGTCTGATTCTCCATCCATGGCATCTTCCTCCGCTTCCTGATGTCTCTGCTGCACATATTCGCAGTCTAATTCTTCTTCGATGGTGTCTTCATCTGCTTCCTGCTGTGAGACATTCTCTATCTCTTCTCTCTTAGGGCTGAGCTACACCAGGCGCGTAACTGAAGCGTTCCGTTCCCGTTGCGTCTGCTGTAACAATTAGCTTCCATTATAATCAATGGAAGAAGCTACACCAGACGTGACAGTGGGGAATACGTTCGAAAAAATAGACCATTCATCTAAAATGGATTTTACGCGTCGCGAACGGAATGCTTCAGTTACGCGCCTGGTGTAGCTCATACCTTAGCCTCCAATTCATCTTCTCCAGAGTGACCATGGTCCAAATTCACTGCTTGTGCGGGTTCAAAAGGCTCTGCTTCTGCATTCAGAGTGATGAGCTGATCACCGTCATCCCTAGGAAATGGAGGACAGTCTGATGGTGGTGTTTGCTGTCTGTTCCCGTGTGGCATCTTTGCTCTCTTTTGTGCGCCGCGTTCTCTCTTTACCAGTGGTTCTTCCACAGGCAAACAGTCGCATTGCAGAAGAAGATTCCTATGTACTACCAGGGCCGGCGGAAGGCATGGGCATTCTGGGCAATTGCCCAGGGCGCCAAACTACCAGGGGCTCCACTGCATTGAAAACACATTGATTGTCAAGTAATGACATAGACTGTTTAAATGCGGGAGCAGCAAGTAATTCATTTTCAGTGATGTCGGTTAAATAACAGTCATGTGATGTTCAAAGCCTAGTGCTGCAGAATACAGAAAAGTGCACAGGTTGAAAAACATATCTCCCGTATATGGGTGCTGATCTTCAGCCTGAATAGTCAAGTTGCTAGCAGTGGAACGTAGCAGGGGGGTCGACAATGTAATAAGGTAAAATCTGAATCTCACCATGGGGAGCAATGAGCTGGTTTCCCCACAATAAGACAGTCATATAACGGGGTAATGAGAGACAGCGACACTCAAAGTGCGTTCCTAATGTCACGTTAAATGAACACCTAACAATCAGCATCATATTAAATAGGTAGTCCGATTTCTGTATAATAGCCTGTAATAATAGCCTAATACGTTTATGTTACGTGAAAGCCTAATTGCTTAATAGTAGGCTTCCATTTTTTCCGTGAGGCCTGGTCGTAGTTGTCCCGCAACATTTTTTTATTTTTCTGTTCGGTCCAGTAGCGCTGGAAAGTTGCAACATTGAGCTCCCCCACACTTTGAAACCAGCCCTGATCTGCACGCTGCAGCCAGGGGCTTATGCAAAGATAGCACACAGTCGAAAGTGGCACACAGTCTATGAACATGGGGGCGACTTATTCCTATTTTCAGGGCGCAGGATTGCCTTCTGCTGGCCCTGTGTAATACACAGGTTTTTCCACCAGTCTCTGGTATGATTTCATACACTGGCCTATCAGGGCTCTTTCTACTCAAAATCGTGTACACTGTTTTCCCAGTGTGACCGGAGCTTACCCGGCCCTCCTCTCTCACTCAGGTTACGAAGAAGGACCCTGCTGCCAACTTGGAGTTCAAAACCCTATCGTCCTTCGTTCTGAGATTTTAGAGGATGCATGCATGTATCCTCTGCGTGCTTGGAACACCCACAATCCTGTGCGCACATGATTTTTAATAATGCACCTGCAGCTTCGTGCACACTCGCTAGTCTGTTCCATTCTGTGTTTTCCGTATGCTAAGAAGAAGCCTTGCCTCGTCTTTAAAGGATTCGACTTGGCAGGACTCGTTCTACCAAACACGAATCCTTGACTTTGAGAAAAGCCGAGTGTCTCTAAGAAGGTCTATGGCCTATAGACTCACTATGTTTGCCCAGAGTGGGGGGTCACTGGATTTCATCATCACTCCCTGCATGGATGCACTGGTGACATTGAGGCTCACCTCTTCCGTGCACTGCCTCACAGACTCATCAAAGTCCAATGGCATGCAGGAGAGGCCATCTGCATTTTGTTTCCCGGACCGATATTTGATTGTGGAATTAAAATCTGCCAGCTCGGCAACCCACCTATGACCTGTGGCATTTCATTTTGCAGTTGTCAGGACATGTTAAGGAATTATTATCTGTAAACTATTTCTATTTCAGTTTAATATCACTTATAGAGTGCCAAAACATTGCACATGTCTCATATAAATCAAAATGGTTAATATCAATATCAGTGGTACTATATGTTACACCATAGTGAGAATAGGCAGAGTGAGAGTTGAGAGAGAGGGAGTGAAGGGGAGAGAGGAGGGGTTGTATGGCGTGACACATGAAAAGTCCATGACGGCACTATGCTATAGCAGCATAACTAAGGCATGGTGAAGGATAGTCAACACCAGCGCAGGTATGGTCGGTGACCACCGTCCCACGCATGACTGGGGTGCCAATCACACAAGGACACAGCAGGATTACAAGGAGGTTTATTTGTCACATACATAGCAATACTAACGTAAAGCATGTAGTGAAATTTCGTTTGGTGTTCAGCTTTTTCTGTGCAAGTGTGAAGAAAGATCAAGACATATTTTAATAAATAGCAAGAGAGAATAAAATTGCAGTATGTGTACAGTCCATGTGCAAGTGTGTAAGAAAAAAAAAGTTTATATAGTCTTGTGTATAGTCTTACGGATTGCTTGAGGATAGAAGCTCCTCTTCAGTCTCTGTTCTGGTCTTGTAGCAGCAGAGACGTTTGCCTGACCTCAGTCTTTTGAAAAGTCCATGATCAGGATGTGAGGAGTCCTTTACAATACTTTGGGCCCTGGTACATAGTCTTTTCTTGTAGGTCTCCTGTATGGTAGGGAGAGGTGCTCTGATGGTACGTTTGGCAGATCGCACAGAGGACACTCTCCACAACTGAGGAGTAAAAGGCCTTCAAGATGGGTGGTGATACTTTGAACTTCCTCAGCTGACGTAGGAAGTACAGTCTTTGCCTAGATTTCCAGTGTGTGCTGGGTGTTAACAGTCCATGTTAGATCGTCAGTGAGGTGTACTCCCAAGTATTTGAAGCTTGTGACTCTCTCCACTGGCAGCCCACTGATCTTGAGTGGAGTGTAAGCTCTGTTCTGTTATTTCCTGTAGTCCACCACAATTTCCTTTGTTTTGCGGACATTCAAATGGAGGTTGTTGGACTCGCACCACTGTGCTACCTCATCCACCTGGGGCCTATTGCACAAAAGCAGAATTAAGACATCCGGGATAAGTTACTGAGCTGCGCTCAATGAATCCAAAACAAGAGCGTACAGGCTTAATTGGTTGCACAACGAGCAAGCCAGGATGAGCAGACACTGATTCATCAAGCCAGGTGAAACCCATCCTGGATAAGTGTTCGCTCACGGCTCCCTCAAATAGACCCCGCCACCGATCACAGATTCACCATGGCAACTAGAGCGGCTTCATTGCTTCTTCTACAGTACGGTGTGAAGTATGTAGCGATAGTAGCCTGGCGGGCCATCCTATATCATTGAAATGTATAGTCTGGAATCGAACCATTCACCTCGCTTAATCCAAGGGGCGGGCAGAGAATTGTCTTTCAAACTGCCTAGGCATGCAATAGGCCAGCGCTACGACCATATCCGTATCCGGTCGGCAAAACGGCAAATACATCCTTCTTCGAAAGTAATGACTTAAGTGCATTGTGTTGCTCAACTTTCAAAGAAAAGCACAAGTCCAACTCCTCCAAAGTTGACGCCAACGCTGATTCAAACAACCGCTCTTCGTTCGCCATAGCCACCTTTCTTGTTGTTCACAGTCGCAGGACTGTCGTTATCCTGTTAAGCCCGCCTTAAGACTCTCTAACAAAATAGAGCGCTGTGATTGGATGAAGTCCACGGCGTCAGCCAATAGAAATCCCTATGGTTTGATACTAGACGTTATGGTTTGATACTAGACACGCTGAGCAAATTAATTTGCTGCCGCTAGGGTGCGTCTAGATTTCTAGGCTATAGCGATAGCCTTTTCACAACAGCAACACCTCTGTTTAGGAGAATATTGCAACTAGTTCCGCGACCACCACGCATGAAATGGTTAGGCACTCCTGTGACGTCATGTTGTCGCATGACAGGTCGGGAATGGCGAGTATGTAAAAGTTAATTAATGATCACAAACATTTAAATAATGACAGTGGGTCTAGTTATATGTAATGACAATAGTGGGGAGTGGAATAACTATTGGTTTCCGTTTGTGGTGACTGCTGACTGAGACAAGGGATGAGATTAAATAGATCCTGGAACTTAGCCTGGTCTGGAGCAGGCTAGCTCCACAGAATAAATCCCCATGGTAACTTGTACCATAACATATCCTGCTGCCCCATATCCCGCTTTTGTGCAACTGGATCACGGATAAATTGAGCCAGGATAACTAAGATATCCCGGCTTAATCCCTTATCCTAGTTTTGTGCAATAGGCCCCTGGTTCAGATAGGCCTGTTCATTGTTGTTGTTGCTGATCAGGCCCACCACCACTGTGTCATCTGCAAATTTAATGATGGAGGTGTGACTGCTGCTGGCTCTGCAGTCATGGGTGTAGATGTTATACAGTACAGGACTCAAAACACAGCCCTGGGGGGCACCTGTGCTGATGGTTAAGGTGTCAGATCACCCAACCTGACCACCTGTGATCGGTCAGTGAGGAAGCTGTGAATCCATTTGCAAATGGTGTTGTTTAATCTAAGAGCCTTCATCTTTGTAACCACAGTGTGGGGGACTATGGTATTGAATGCTGAACTAGAGTCAATAAACAGCATTCTCACATACTTCCTCTTTCCTCCCTCCAGGTGGTTTAGGGTGGTGTGCAGGAGGTTGGAGATGGCATCTTCTCTGGACCTGTTGGTTCTATAGGCAAACTGAAGGGGGTCGAAGGAGCTTGGTAAAGATCCAAATGCAAGAGCAAATGAAATTCTTCACAAGCTTTTCAAAGCACTTCATCACTGTTGATGTCAGGGCCACTGGGTGGTAGTCATTTAGGCATGATGGGCTTTTGTTTTTTGACACAGGTACAATAGTGGACTTCTTAAAGTATGTTGGAATGGTAGCTTGAGCAAATGACATGTTGAAAATGTGTGTAAACACAGGGGCTAGCTAGTTAGCGCAGGATTTCAGTACCGTCCCACAAATGACATCTGGTCCTGCAGCCTTCCTACATTTTGCCACTTGTAATCGACTAAGGTTAGGGCATAATGGCAATCAGGAGGAGCACAGTGGTAAGGACCTACAATGTCTATAGCTAGTTTTTTACCATAGGTCTTACCGGGTTCAGTGGAGATGCTCTGACAACGGCAGTCTTGTCATGCTGAGCACATGTGACGCATGACTTGATGGCAACTTGTACGTCAGCGTCCATGCCTGGACACCAGTAGAGCTCCCTCAGCCTCTGCTTTGTACGTACAGTGGGCATTGCTTTCAAATGGCCACTTCAGTCGCGCATTACGCAGCGTGAAGCTGCGTGAAACTTTAGTACCACTTTCAGCCACTGTGCGTCGCTCTGCCACTGTACATCGCTCTGTCAGTAGCCTGCCTGTCGCCCCTTCTGAAAAAGCAGGAGGCTACCATTAAACATAATTGTTGACGAGAGGAATCCCAGCCTACGAATTCAATAACAAAATAAATCATGCATAATTAAACATTACCTCGATTTAGGCTACTTGGGTATGGCTTAAGGCTTGACTACACAGAGGTAACGAAATAACTGTTCAGAATTAATCTGTAGCCTTGGGTAGGCTTCTGCAGAAAACAATGTTGTTGGCGATTTAATACTATCTATCCACGTTTTTAACAGGCTACGCTAGAGGCTTAGACAACTATGACCCACGTTTTGGTTTCGTAAATTAATTTGCCCTACTTCTTGACTGCAATGTAGTCAATTGGCTGCTTGACATGTCATTTTTATTTTTCTGTACAATAAACAAAAGTAAAAGAGAGTGATCCGCACACCATATAGTTCCCATGGAAGCTTTTTTTTATTTTGCGTGCAACGTTTCGAGCCCCTGGCTCTTCCTCAGGCAACCAACAAGTGTTTCACAATGTACCATCAATATATCTACATTTGTCCTTACTCACACGTGAATCCAATTGGATAATCAATTTCATAGTTTCAATCAATCAATTATACAACATTGATGCAAAGTTCCCGTATGTATAAAGTGCTTAGTGCAGATTGTACAAACATACATATACACAATAAATTACATTAATTACAAAAAAAAAAAATACATACATACATAATATATATATATATTGCTGACAGGATATATATATATATATATATATATATATATATATATATCCAATATGTTAAAAGGAATAACTGTAATATCTTTGTACTTTTATATCTGATACAATGTTGATATATATATATATATATATATATATATGTGTGTGTATATATATATTGCTGACAGTGTGTGTATATATATATTGCTGACAGGGATATATATATATATATATATATATATATATATATATATCCTGTCAGCAATATATATATATACACACACATATATATATATATATATATATATATATATATATATATATATATATATATATATATATCAACATTGTATCAGATATAAAAAGTACAAAAATATTACAGTTATTCCTTTTAACATATTGGAGGTACATCATTTTAGACAGATATAGAAAGACAGTAGACAGTAATCCGTTAACTGGCACCCAAAAAACAAGAATCCATTCATGTAAGAAACGTTCTTATGTCAAATTCTTCATTCAGACCCCTAGGGGCTAGAGTATTTAGTGTGTAAATCCAGAAGAGTTCCCTTTTTAAAAGCATAGAGTTTATGTCACCCCCTCTACGTGGCTGTTTTATCGTTTCAATCCCCAAGTAGCGAAGGTTGGCAACTGTGTGTTTGGCTTTATTGAAATGTAAAGCCACTGGACTTGAAGCGACATTATTTCTTATTGCACTACGATGTTCCGAAATTCTGTTTTTTAAAGATCTTGTAGTTTTGCCGATATACGCCAGGCCGCATGGGCACTTCAACATGTAGATTACATTGGTCGTTGTACAGGATATTATCCCTTTTATCTGATATTGTTTGCCACTATAGGGATGATTAAATATGTTTGTATTGTGTGTAAAATGACACTGTTGGCATCTCCCGCATGGGTAGTTGCCTGCCGGTATGGAGCTTAAAAAATGTGTGGGTATTGCTGACAGGATATATTAGCTCTTACTAACATATTACGTAGATTGGGTGGACTTTTAAATACTAGAGAAACACATCTGGAGGGAAGGGTCCGTGCTAACAATATGCCAATGTTGTTTTATTACACTCTCTATGGCTTTTGCTACAGGTGAGTATTGGACAGCACATATCAGGCCTACTCTGTTTTCATTTTTCTTGGTTTTCTTAGACTATCCATTTGGGATACTTTTGAAAAGCGTAAAGAGGCATTTGTTATCCATGATTCTTCATATCCCCCTTTCTCTAAATCGTTTTTCCATGTCCTTGCTTTGTTCTCTATAATCATCCTCTGCACTCCATATACGTCTAATTCTGCTGAACTGAGATATAGGCAGATTCTTTTTTAAGGGGACTGGGTGGTATGATTCGCCATGTAGGAGTGAATTTCTGTCCGTGGGTTTTCGGGATAGGTCCGTTTTTAAAGTTGTGTTTTCTTTTATTATCTGGATATCCAGGAAGTTCATCTGTTTTCTGTCAGAGGACATGGTGAATTTTAGATGTGTATTTTTGGAGTTCACAAAGTTATAGAACTCCTCCAGTAGCGTATTTGAACCTTTCCATATAAAAAATACATCATCAAGGTCCCTGTTGCAATTTGATATGTACTGGATGAACGGGTTAGCTTGGTGGTTGAAGATGAATTCCTGTTCGAAGAACCCCACGTATAAGGAGGCGAAACTTGGTGACATCTTAGATCCCATAGCCACACCTGAGATTTCTAAAAAGTAGTCATTATCATATAGGAAGGTATTGGATGTAAGAACTTCCTCAATTAAGCGCAATATACATGCAGTGCTAGGATTACAGTCAGTTCTTGTCTCCAAAAAACATTTTTTGTAGCATTTATTCCATCTTCAAAACGGACATTAGTATATAGGGATTCAATATACATAGTTACAAGTATATGTGACTCTTCAACTTGTTCAATTGACTTAATTGTCCCAATGAAATCCATAGAGTCTGTGACAGAGGGCTCTGTCTAGCTCCTCCGTACAGCGCCTTGTTAATTGTCCCTAGTCACTATCGCGGAGGTGCACACCTGACTTTAGTTGGCTAGTGGCAGATACCAACTTTTTGACAAGCGCCAGTACATGCAAGGAACTGTAAAAGCACACACAATAACACACACAACGATAAACGCAGACATGGTAACAAACAGCCACACACGACCACACACAAACATCCATTCACGCGAACACAAACACTGAAACTCGCACTTGTTTTCCCCGACCGCGGCACTATTAACCCTGTAAACTAATAAACTTACATTCACCGGGTAGAGCAGGTTAAATCCTGGTTGCTGTGCCCATTTTTCTTTGGTTTTGGTTGTGTCGTCCGTTTTTGCCCCCACGGTTTAAGTCCAAGCAGCATTTATTTGGGGATAGTTGAATAGCGCGCGAGCCGCCATGACAGGCTAACCCGAGCAGTGGGCCTGAGGGCTAGTTCAAGCGCCTCAGGTCTGTGCAGTGCAGCATGGGTGCGGGGCAAACTATGTTTTACGGGGTTTTTCATGAAATACTGTAGTAATAAGGGTTATAAGGGGAAAAGTGAAATGAATATGATACATATGGAGTGTATTCTTGAGGAACTATTTACTGACTGTGGGGGTGATGTTTAAAAGTGTTTATTAGTGATTTTTGTTGTTAAAGGGGAACTTGGCAACTATTTCAACGTAATAAACCCGTTTAGAAATCATTTGGATGGTTAAATGACCTGTTCCGGTGAAAATGGTGACTTTTCCCGCTGCCCCTAGCGTCCCCAGGCGGAAAACCAACCTTGCAACATTGTGACTACCGTCCCGGAAAGAGAAGTGAGAAACAAGAAACTTGTTTTAAATCGTGTTTCTTACCTTGTAACATCCACATTGTCTACCAAACTTATGCTAACCGTTTTGCTAGCTTGTAAACAAATCCATGTGCTTTATCGTTACCTTTTTCCACAGTTTGAAATAGCATAATGCACAATTTCTCCAGCAGAGGCGGAAATCCTGCCAAGTTTCCCTTTAACTGTGGAGATAGTATGACCTGTGGGAGGGGTTGAGCATCTAAAATGTTGGGCTCTGAGCATTCTGGGGAAGAGAGAGTGAGGGAGAAGCAACAAGTACCAGCTCAGGTAAACAGTTGTTTTGCAGGTTGTGGCTGTAATTGGATTACCTTGGAATATTCGTTTGCTTGTCTTGTTGGACTTAAACGGTTATTTTGGACTCTTTAAAATTAGTTTTTTTTTCTTTATTGAATATTTTTTTTTGTCATTGGCCAGTCTTGTTTACATGCCACAATTTTTCTTGGATACTATTGGACGTTCGGGTGCACTTTTTACAATAAACATCCTGCACTTAAGTGCTGCTGTGGCGGAGCCAATTCATTTTCTCTAAAGAACCCAACCTGAGCTGTGCTACTCCATGACAGAGTCCCTAGTGTAAGAAGGTAGACCTGTGACCAAAGGTTGTAGAAAATAGTCAATAAAAGCTGAGATCTTAGATAGATGAGAGATAGATAGATAGATACTTTCTTGATCCCCAAGGGGAAATTCAAGGGTCTCAGTAGCATACAACATTGTGTTCTGTTTATATTACAGTCACCGGTTTAGAGTGTGACCGCTAACTTGCTGAGTGCTGTTTGTTGTGCTGAGAGTATGTGTTGTATGTTTCATGTTTGTCTGTTGTATGTTGTATGTATCCTAGGCCATTGGGTTAGTGCAATATTCGGGAGGGGTAACAATCTTGCTGTGTGGTCACTGAATTGTTGTGTATAGTAAATGAATTGCTGTGTTTGTGACCTGTGATGTGCCCTATACATATTCTGTGTTTGCTGATTGGAATTTGCTGAATCTTTGAGTGTTACTTACCCAAACACCTTAATTTTGCACATTGTTGTCCCTGTGAGTTTGCTGCCCAGAGGCCTAGTGTCTGTTTTAATGTATGTATCTAAGTGGATAAAAAAAAAAAAAAAAAAAAAACAGTTTATTTTATTAACTTTTAATATACTCCAGTCCCTCTCTCCATTTATTTCCCTTTATTGGGATGGCCTGCTTGTAACACCTAAAACTCAGCCCCCCTAGGGGTCACATGTGCATGGCAAGGTGCTCAAGAGAGTGTGTCATGGTGAAGGTGCAAAAAGCAGTCCAACATTAGTCCAACAGTGCAAGAGTAAGGTCTAGAGACCAGCATAAATAATATGGACAAATAGGAGAGTCAAGTATAATGTAGACAAGGTAAAATAAAAAAACTATTTCAGTGCAAGAACTTTTCTGTTAGGGATCCAATTGCAGCAATAATGGATCTCCCCGGGGGCATGTCTACAAAAGTTTATGGATCTTCGGTAGGATGTAGAATACTGGAGTGATAGGACAGTCAACAGTCATGAAGGCATGTTCTTTTTTTATCATACCCTGTTCAAATACTTGAGTCGATCATGGATACGCGTCTTAAAGGAGAATTCCGGTGTGATATTGACCTAAAGTGCATTGAAACATGATACCGAGTGTGAACGTATGTCTCATAGCCCATCTTGGCTTGTCCCCTGCACTCCAAAATCTGGCGCTAGTTAGCCGATGCTACCAACAGCTTTTTCAATAGTGGTGCTTCGGCATCGTGCTAGCCATGCAAATAAATCACTGTTTTACACCCATTTACGAGGCTCAATGTATCTCCACACTTCATTGGTAGACTTCCGAGGGCCCTGACATTTAAAACGAGACACTGAGAACTTTGAAAAAGCAATGGTAGTTTACTTACAAGACGATTTATACAGACAGTATCTTCACAAAGTTTAGCGTTTGCAGCCATCTTGAATTTAGTCCACGATAAGTCGAAACAGCAGTAAGAATGAACAGGTATGATAAGGGATCAGATTCAAAATAATTCAGTGGAAATGCATGGATTCCAGTTTCTTCCAGTAGCAGCAACTGGAATCCATGCATTTCCACTGAATTATTTTTGGAATCTGATTTGGAATCTGATCCCTTATCATATCTGATTTTGATAATATGATCTGCACAAAAGATAAACTTAGGTAAACAACGATGTGAATATTGTTGTCAAAATCTTAAGCCAGATTCGAACTCTTGGACGGGGACTGATAACTGCTTTAGCGGCGGGCTGTCATCTGCCGGCCTTAACACAATGCGCCACAGAATTATGTGCAGGTGTGCCCGTTCACGTGCTACTAAACGTCATTAACCACCTTAGTCCAGACTACTGAAGTTTGGAAACTATCATGGTCCAAACTTACAAAGTACTATGTAAGTACGACAGTTTTGGGAAACAGTCGTAACTTACATGTTGGTTAGTTGAACGATGCATCCTGTTAGTAAAAGCTAACCTCCGTGGTTATGCGGAAACGCACCCCAGATCAGCTTGTAGGCCATTAGCAATCTGTTTATTTTATTTTATGAAGCCTATACAGTAGATCACTTGCCACATTCTCACTTTCAATAGACAGATGCAATAGCCATTGGTCAAGTATTGAGTATAAAGCAATTAAGATAGTAGCCTATACAAAAAGTACTTCATACTATCGTTAAAACGAATAGCATTTTGCAACTTGACAACTTATATCTTGACAAAAAACACATTCTTTATTAGGGCAGGGCAGGCATATTTCTAGCTATTAAATTATTTCTAAACCAGTCTGCTAAAGTCTGTAGTGAAGTCTGTGTAGGGTTTTCCAGGCTCCATTTCTTTTTACGAGACACCCTGCTCACAAGAGACAAGTCGTGTGATCCCGCGCGCGGACCGCGAGGGAAGCTGGCCAAATCGAAGCAATGCCCACTGTACAATTCATTGGTGTGTATCATGGGCAATTTGAATCAGCTTGAGCTGAACACTTCTAGGGACCACAACACGGTGTGCGCCGCGGATGATGCATTCACCATGTTCAAGGGCTGGGCTGTTAGTTATCAGTTTGAGTTGAGAGAAAGATTGCTGTGTATCCCCAGTTAATTTGTATTTTTTTTGTCTTTTCTCAGTAGAGCTCGTAGTGGTTCTACCACCACTGCGTAGTTTGGAATGAATTTGGAGTAGAAGGAGGTGTTGTAGCTTTATGTAATGTTGGTTATTGTTGTACTAGTAATACTCGTGGGTTACTTACTAAAACATATAATACACAGAGGAAAGGATCATACCTGTCAACACTCCCGTTTTTCCCGGGTTTCTCCCGTATTTCAAGGTCATCTCCCAGCACCCTCCCGTTTTGTTATTTATCCCGGAAAACTCCCGTAATTTGCATGGCCAGCAAACTTATTTTAATAATTTTAAAATCATTGATGCATTCAGGTTGCCAGATTGTGTATGAAATACACCCTACACATACACGATCACTTAGTTTCAATTTCAACCGTTTTGTCATAGGCTAAAACCTGGCAACCCAAAACCCAAATAAGGAAGCGGGTGGCAACTGCGCAGCCTGAGTCTCGTCGTAAGCAAGCGGGCTAGATGAATGGCCTACTCCAGAACTAGCTGTTGTGAAATTGTTGGGAATTTAATTGATTTACACATCACATAAACTGTTATTGAGTGTTGTTGATACACTGAACTTGTTGACAGCAAGCAGCTCTGGAGTTTTGGAAGTAGGCTGCACACAGGCAGCTGGTGGATACATAACTGGCATGCGTAAGGTAATGGTAAGGTAAAAGCAATGACCGAAATACAGTGTTGAAACACGTGTATGAAACGTATTAAATATGCAAACACAGATCCGGGATAAACACTGACCCCGAAAAAAAAATCTCCCGTTTTTGGAAAGCTAAATGATGACAGGTATGGCAAGGATGCAGTACGAGCTGTTCTTTTACTGGCGCTCAAAACACACAACACGCAGACCTACACAGCTGATCCCAGAACCCGGCAGTAGTGACAGTACAATACAGTTGAGCACCGAGTGCTCCAACAAATACACCGCATCCCTCTTTTCCAACTGAGAAGTGGCCCTCCTATAAGTTACTTCCAACATTAACTCTTTAGTAACCATTAACTCTAAGGCATCAACATTAATCAGACCTTTTCTATATGTATATTTCAAATATCAACAAAGCCTGTTTTAAATTGGTGTGTATTGCACACTAATAAAAATGTTCTAAACTTGTTTAAGCAGACAACAGGAATAGCACATGGCAGGGTACGAAATCGAAGTTTGCTTTTATAAAACACAGCCACTTCTGTAGCCAACATCACAATACCAAGAGAGCGCCCCAGAGGCGGATACTCGTATTTATACTTTAGTGAACAACCCTATCAGAGACCTCCATTATCTCATTACCAATCACAGATGGCAAAACTACAAAACTAATACCTTTTAGTTATTTCTGTGTTCGGAACACCACAATAAGTAACCATTAGTAACCGCAAACCACTTTTCAGTTAAGCATTCTGTTGGGTACATCATGTGGCCTAGACCTTATGAACATTTAACATTTTCACATTTGAACATTTCAAGTTAGCACTTATTGTCTTCTCCTTTTACACTTTTTTTTTTTATATGACAGAGAATGATGACATAAATGCTCATGAGATCAGTCACTGTCAGGGCGTCTAACTGCTCTGCCGCTCCTGGTGTAGCATGTGGGTGTGCTGTTCATAGTCACAGGAGGGGGGTCGTGTGGTGGTGAGTCCACTGAGACGGGAATCTGCGAAGGTTGCACCTCTGAGTCCAAATGTTCATCATCCAGGTCAGTGTCTCTGAATAAGCTAGGGTGTATCTTCCTCAGATGTCGCCTGTTCCTCCTTTGCATCCTCCCTGCCGGTGTTTGAACAGTGTAGGAACGTGGTTCATCTCGCCATTGGATGACAACCGCAGGCTCCCAACCGCGTCGTGTCTGCATGTGCACAGTGTCTCCTGGGGTCAACACTGGCAGTGGCTTTGCCCGCTGGTCATAGTGCTGCTTCTGACAGGACTGCAGGTCCTGTATTTTGCTGTGAACATGCTGTGGGGCTGACTGTTTCAGCACAGCACTGGAACATGGGAGTGTGCTCCGCAAAATCCTTCCCATCAACATTTGTGCAGGTGAGTCTTTCAGTCCTGTCACCGGCGTGTTCCTCAGTGACAGCAGCACCAGATGGGGATCAGTGCCGGTCTGCATCGCTTTCTTCAGCGCATGTTTTACAGTCTTTATGGCCCGCTCAGCCATTCCATTAGAAGAGGGGAAACCTGGGCTGGAGTGTGTGAGTTTAAACTCCCATGAGTCTGCAAATGCCATCATCTCATAGCTGGCGAATGGTACGTGATCACTATCTCCCTAGGAATCCCGTGTCTTGCAAAGACTGATTTCATCTTCTCAATCACTGTGTAAGCTGTCTTATCAGACAGGTTGAGCACTTCAGGATATTTTGTCAGGTAATCTACTAACAACAGGTAAGACTGACCATGTAGCTCGAAGATGTCGGCTCCGACTTTCATCCAACGCAATTCTGGCACCTGATGTGGTATGAGTGGCTCAGCCTGGTGTTTGGGCTGTAGCTGCTGGCACTGCACACACTTCTCCACCATTGTCTCTATGTCTTGTCCCATGCCAGGCCAGTATAGGACTTTTCTCGCTTTGGCCTTTGTGCGCTGTACACCTTGGTGCGCCAGATGCAGCTTCTCCAAAATCACGCTCCTGAAGCCCTCGGGTATTATGATTTTGTCTCCGACCATGACAATGTCATTCTCAGTGCTGATATTGTCCTTCACTTGCCAGTAGCTGTGTAGTTTCTTATCCAGACTTTTCTTTTTCGTTGGCCAGCCTGTCTCATGTTTCTCACACACAGCTTGTGATACGCTATCTGCTGCCGTTGCCCTTTTGAGTTGGCTGAGTGTCTCTTCACTCAGAGCATCTGTAGCACCCAAGGCATACACAACTCTCTCGTCACAGGGGTTCTCATTGATATTGTCACCGTCTCTGCTTGCCGTGGCGCGTGAGAGTGTGTCGGCAATGTACATATGCTTGCCTGGTGTGTATGTTACGTTGAGATCATATCTCTGTAATTGTAGCAGCATTCCTTGCAGTTGTGCTGGAGCTTTGCTCAGCGGCTTACGCGTAATGACCTCCAAAGGCTTATGATCGGACTGCACAGTTACTGGTCTGCCATAGACATACTGGTGGAACCTTTTGACAGAAAACACAATGGCAAGCAACTCTTTCTCTATTTGTGCGTACCTCTTTTCTGTGTCGGTGAGCGCTCGTGAGGCATAGCACACTGGGCGGCCGTCCTGCAGCAGACAGGCACCCAGTCCATCTTTTGAGGAGTCAGCTTGTAGAGTCAGCGGCTGCTTGTGATCATAATACCTCAGCACTGGGGCTTGTGTGAGGATAGACTTCAGTGTCTGTAGTGCTGCACTGTGGTGTGGGCACCACTGCCACGCTATATCCTTCTTCAGCAGCTGTCTGAGAGGAGCCGTAAGTGAGGCTTCGTTTGGTATGTACTGTGCCAGGAATTTTGTCATTCCCAGCAGACGTTGGAGACTTTGTTTGTCTTCTGGGGTTGGCATGTCAACAATCGCTTTGATCTTTGTGTCGTCGGCCTTCTGTCCTGTTGCCGTGATGATGTGCCCCATATACTTTACTGTGTCGACTTGAACTGAATCTTGTCTTTGTTGAACTTAACGTTCGCAGTCTTCACTCTCTCCATTACTTTCTGTAGGATTGCATCATGCTCCTGCTCTGATGACGCTGCTATGATCATGTTGTCTACTATGACATACACCCCTGAAATGTCGCCAAAGGTCTCGCAGTTCTTCTGTTGAAACACTTCGCTTGCAGACCTGATCCTGAATGGGAGTCTGAGGAAGCGGAACCGGCCCCACGGCGTGTTGAAGGTGCATATTTTACACGATGGCTCATCTAGCTTAATCTGCCAGTATCCATCCTTCTCATCCAAGATGGAGAAGATGGATTTCCCAGATAGTCTGCTCCGCACGTCTTAGTAGTGCTGGCGCTTGACTGCCTCCTTCAGGTTGCAAGGGTCCAAGCACACTCTTAGCGCACCATTCTTTTTCTTTGTGGCAACAAGACTGTTCGCCCACTCTGTAGGCTCATTGACAGGTGCTATCACCTTCCTGTTCTGTAGGTCCTTGAGTGTCTCTCTCAGTGAGTCCATAATAGAGAGGGGTACATTTCTGCATGCATGAATCACAGGCGTGGCTCTGGGGTCAATGTGTATGTTGGGGCAGCCGTGGCCTACTGGTTAGCGCTTCGGACCTGTAACCGGAGGGTTGCCGGATCGAACCCCGACCAGTAGGCACGGCTGAAGTGCCCTTGAGCAAGGCACCTAACCCCTCACTGCTCCCCGAGCGCCGCTGTTGATACAGGCAGCTCACTGCGCTGGGATTAGTGTGTGCTTCACCTCACTGTGTGTACACTGTGTGCTGCGTGTGTTTCACTAATTCACGGATTGGGATAAATGCAGAGACCAAATTTCCCTCACGGGATCAAAAGAGTATATATACTTATACTATACTTATGTGATGAACTCCAGGAAACTCGCCCAATTCTGTGAAGACGTCTGCATACCTCTGTAGTAGCTCCTCTTTGGTGGCTGGAGGTTTTCCTTGTTGTGGAGCTGCTGTTGTGAGTGCATCCACCCTTTTCACAAGTTGCAGCTCTTCACATGCCTCTCCGCCCAGAATAGGCTTGTCTGCTCGGCTACTCACATGAAAGTTCAGCACAGCTTCGTGTTTGGACGTCCTGCATTCTAATGATGCTACACCTTCTGCTGGTAGGCGTGCTCCACCAAAAGCTATTAGCACAGTCTCTGTAGGCCGCAACTGAATGGGACCTGGTAGCTGCCGGTACACGTGCATGGAAAGCACATTCGCATCGGCACCTGTATCCAGCTTGAAATGAATTGCTACGCCACTGATTGTGGCTGTTTCGTGCCATACAGTGCCTTTTGCTTGGTGTGCTGCTTTCTTGTTCCCATTTCTAATCATGCCAATGTAGAGAGAGTCCACTTCACTTTCTATGTTATTTATAGTCTTTGGTCTATAATCGCTGTTTTTCTCTGTGCTACCCCTGCACACTTTTGAGAAATGGTTGTTTTTTCCACATTTGTGACCTATAGCACCATAAGTTGGGCATTGACGAGGCTCATGCGTTTTACCACAGTGACGGCAGACACTTGTTACCTGCTTCTTGTGGCCTGGTTTGTACTGTTCCAGCTCCCCGTGCGTGTTTGCCCTCCTGTTCTGCTTAATGCATCCACTGTGGCGTCGTGGACAACTGGTGACGCTTGCATTACTTGTATTTGTGTCTTGGCGAGCTCTGCAGATCTACATGTTTCTATGGCTCTACGCAAATTGAGCGCATTATCACGTAACAATCTCTCTTTCAGACGAGTGTCATTTATGCTAAACACTAATTTGTCCCTAATCATGTCATCTTCATTTCTGCCAAACTCACAGTCTTTGCTGTTTTGACGCAACTCTGTGAATCTGTCCACCAATATTCCTGATGACATTGTGTGCGACCAAAATTGATGGCATTCGAAAACAACGTTCTTTTGTGGGCTGCAGTAGTCCCTGAATGCTACCAGCACTCCCTCCATCGTTGGTTCGTCTCCTTCTTGGGGAATGGTAAGTGTATTATACACTTCCGAACACGCAGACCTACACAGCCTATCCCAGAACCCGGCAGTAGTGACAGTCCAATACAGTTGAGCACCGAGTGCTCAATCAAATACACCACAGGAGGTAAGGCCCAAGAATGAGTGCAATGCAGGAGCATCATGTGGAGGGGAAGCATCAGCAACAGCTTTGACATGGCCTTGGTCTGGCCAGAGGCCAGATGCAGAAATCACATAGGCCAGAAAGGGTAGCTCTGTCTTTCGGAACTGGCACCTTGACATGTTGAACTTAATGCCACTCTCGTGTAAGCTCTGGAGTACTGCTTTGAGGCGATGTTAATGCAACTCTGGAGTTTCCCCGTATAATATGATATCATCCAGGTAGCACTGGACGCCTTTCCGTCCAGCCAGGATTTGTGACATCATCCTCTGGAATGCACTTGGAGCAGATGCCAACCCGTATGGTACTTTGGTGAAGCGGAATAGCCCTTCATGGGTGATAAAGGCAGTAAGGTCTCTGCTCTCAACATGCAATGGCATTTGATGGTAATTTTTTTGTAAGTCTATGGTGGAAAACATCTGAGCACCTCTTAGCTCATGGAACACCTTTTCAATGTGTGGTAATGGGTGGCTATCGATGACCACTGCTTTATTAGGCTCTCTTAAGTCAACACATAACCACAGCTGTCCAGATTTCTTCCTGATAGTTAGGATTGGTGAGACCCAAGGTGATGAATCAGTTCTCTTAATGATGCCCTCTTTTTCTAGCCGCAGCAGCTCTGCAGAGACATCATCGCGGATGGAGAATGGTAAACGGCGTAGCTTTTGCTGGACCGCAGGTATCTCAGGACGAATCTTTACCTTGTGGACAAAGCTCACAAGCTACAGTAAGTGTAGTAGTATGCTGCACTGGTAATGAGGGTGGTGTAGAAGTGGAGACACTACTGCTTGTAATATCCAATTGCAGGGCAGTGACTAGGATTGGTGTTCCCATTGGCACAACATAAAAGTTAGCCTTAGCAGATTTGAAATTGCAAGTCACATTTAATTCGAGACAGCCCAGCACAGGTATTGATGCTGTTGTGTATGTCATAAGATGCACAGTAGGGTGTGTTAAAGCAATGTCTTTGAAATTGTCTTCGTAGAAGCATTGAGGTATGATAGAAACAGTAGATCCTGTGTCAATTAGTAATTTCGTATTTACTCTAGTGCCACCTGCAGAGACAAATTGCATCACAGTTTGTTCACCAGTATGTCTGCTCCATCGGCAATGCTCAAGATAGTGACATCTGAAACTTCTTTGATCATTGATGTGGGAGAGCTTCTCTAAACTTTAGCAAAATGTCCGCATTTGTTGCATTTTTTGCATATAACTGACTTTGCAGGGCATGTAGAGCTGTTCGCTAAGTGAGTAGATGACCCGCAACGGTAGCATTTCTTACTCACGGAGGCATTTGCAGGTGCACTTTGCTTGGGAAGCGAACACGATTCCCGCCGATTGTGCTGCAAGGGCTTGTGTCTCCCTCCGCTGAGAAAAGTAGTTCCTTGCATGGCCCCAACTACTGCGTCATTCCCCTTGTTTGCCATTGCTTGCGCCTCAGCAAGTACAGTTTCAATTTGACTGGCCAACGTAATGGCTTTCTGCAGTGTCAGTCCATTTTCTAAAAGCAAGCTTTCTCGTATTTTAGTAGTTTGTCTTCTCCAATATCTGGTCTCTGATCATGTCATCAGTTACATCTCCAAACTCACATGTAGCTGCGAGCTCACGTAGGGCAGCAACCTAATGCACAATCGACTCACCAACGTTCTGACAACGCAGGCGAAACTTGTTCCTTTCAGCCACAATGTTCACTTTAGGAACGAAGAAGGCCTTGAGTGCTTTGTGTGCCTCTTTGTATGTAGTCCCCGTTTCAAGAGTGTGGAAAATCCTTTGAGCCTCCACAATGGAATGAATTAGCAGGGCGTGCTTAGTGCAATTAAGTACGTTTCAAAAATCCTCTCCCAGGCCTCAAAGCCAATTGCTGGTTCACCTGATGATTGTAGAAACTGAGGAGGCGGTGTAAGACCGAGTACAGCCATCCTCGTTGCCAATATGATGTATTGTAAGTAGTAAGCACACAGAGCAGTTCAACTAAATCCAACAAACACACACACACACACACACATATACATAGATGCATACATACACACACTCACATTAACATTTTTCAGTTCTCACAAAGTGAGAAAATAAAACACTGCCATCTTATGCAGAAAAAGGATACATTGTTTACAAACAACCTATAAAGAGTGCAGGTTGTGTAGTAATTTAAAAATCCAACATAAATACAAGTACACACACACATAAGATTAACCTTTCAGACCATCATGTGCAAATGATCTAAAACTGCTGTTTGCGAGCCTTGGCTTCAGCAAAGGCAACCACAATGTCCTCCATGTCCAAAGACCGGCAAACATCACGCTCAATTGACGTAAGTGTCAGTCCTGTGAGCCTTTCTTGGCCCATGGTGGACCTCATGTAATTTTTATTAGCTTCAAAGCTGAAAAGCTCCTCTTACCAGAGGCCACTGACACAGGGAGAGTCAGGAGTAGACGCAAAGCAATGCTTAAATTACTGTACAAAATAGCTTCTCACTGTATGTGTAATTAACCATGTCAAATGGGGATGTGGCTACATGGCCTGGAAAAGTGTGGAGAGATAAATTGATCTCAAGTGCTGAGTCATTAGCATCAATGTCATGGAGGGTTTGTTCCAATTTTTTGTAACGTTAATTAAGATTTCCATTCTTTATTGCCTGCTTCATGTCCTTTGAGAACAGAAAGTCATAAAGGTCAAAAACACCTTTCAATCTTGAAAACGTAGGCTTCTGATGGCTGTGTCAACCATGGGCAGAAAGTAGTCTCTTCTGAAAGTCTTGTCTGGAGTAGACCGAGTTTCCTCTGTACCTTCATATAGAGACTGCCTTTTCTTTTTACGCTACCGCCCACTAGAAAAAGACTAGAGTGCCAAGTGGTAATATGGGTACATTGTCAGGACCACCATGCCTACGATATGCCGCAACCTCTTGTAAGTGTCTCCTAGCACTAGCATAGACAGAAGTCAGGTACTCTTGATGTTGCACCACCCAATCAGTCGGTGGACTGTCCCTGTGGTCACCTCCAGTATTTCCAAGTAGGTGGTCGACTGGTAACTGTGGCTTCTGACCGAACATCAGCTCATATGTGGAGCGCTGTGTGGACTGGTGCACGGTGGTATTATAGGCGAACAGGAGCTGAGGGAGCAACTGGGGCCATTTACGCTTCTTTTCAGGGGGTAAGGTCCTGAGCAAGTCATGAAGTGTCCTGTTCTGAAACGTTCACATTGACCATTACCCTCTGGATGATAAGCAGTGGTTCTACTCTTTGTTATGCCGTAGATGTCACACAGGTGCTTCAACAGCTCCCCCTCAAAGCTGCGCCCTTGATCGAAGTGGATTCTCCTTGGCATGCCATACACAGAACCATCTCTCAGTTAGAATCTTAGCTACGGTGGAGGCTCTCTGGTCAGGGGTGGGAAAGGCCTGGGTAAACTTCCTGTAGCAGGCTGTACTTCCTGAGGAGGCTGCGATCCTTCAATGTCTGCAGTAAGCTCCTCAGGACGTTTTACCAGTCTGTTGTTGCCAGCGTCCTCTTTTATGCTGTGGTATGCTGGGGAGGAAGCACAAAGAAGAGGGATGCTTGGCAACTAGACAGACAGGCTGGTAAGGAAAGCTGGCTCTGTTGTGGGAGCCGAACTGGAGTGCATCACTTCAATATCAGACAAAAGGACCCTGAACAAACTGATCAGCATCTTGGACAATGAATGTCATCCACTCCATAGCACTATTGTAAAGCAGAAGAGCCTGATCAGCTGGAGACTTCGCTCACTGTCATGCACAACTGATAGACTGAGGAAGTCATTTGTCCCCAGGGCCACTGAACTGTCCAACGCTTCACTTAAGAGTAGAGGAGAGATATACTTCTCTGCATAGTCTGTTTACATGCTATATTAGCACATTTGCACAACCCCTCCCTCCCCCTGCATAGTCTGTTTACATGCTATTAGGGATGTCCCGATCCGATATTTGGATCGGATCGGCCGCCGATATTAGCAAAAAAATGCATATCAATATGGGATCGGCCTGCACGGGAAAATCCCGATCCGGACTCCCGATCCAGTTTGTTTTCAAAACTCCGGTTTGTGTTTTTTCAGCGCACCGATGTAGGTAATCCATTCCATTTTTTTTTTAGCTTTTCCCCCCAAATCCGGTCCGCGTTTTTCAGCACACCTAGCGATCTGTCCAGCATCCCACTTGTCTGTGCATGTCCCACTAAGAATTTAAAGTTATCGATAAAAATCTCAGCTGTGTGGGATTATTTTACCCTAAAAGACAAAGAGGCGGAGTGCAATACTTGCCACAATAAAGTTAAGCGTTGTGGTAAAGCGGTAAGATATTTTAATACGACCAACCTGATCAAGCATTTAGCGAAATACCACCAAAAACAACATGAAGCGTTTCTAAAGAAAACCGAAGACAAGAAAAAGAAAGGTCCTACACAACCAACACTGGCAGAAACGTTTGCAAAGCGTGAAAAACTGCCACAAAACAGTGCCAAAGCCAAGGGAATAAGAGTAGAGGAAATAATACTGGATGACGAGCCACTAGACCCGGCTGCAGAGTAGAGGGTGACACGGGAATCAATTTTCACTCCCGTCCCATCCCGAGCACGTGAAAGCCCCCCCAAAAAAATTCTGTCCCGCAAAATCCAGAGAGAAAGACTCCCGAATCCCGTCCCGCTCCCTATGTTGATGTCTAAAGTTATCCGACTGTTAGGCTACCCAGTAGCGTGCGTGCGGTGACCATACATTTTGGTAGGGCAGAAAGCCTTGTCTAACTTTTCTTTAATAGCCGATCATTTTGGGCCACATTAAAATTACATATTTTACAGGACATTGCTGTAGGCTATGCTTAAATCATTTCATAGTCAGAATTGTAGATCTCATCCCATCAGTTAAGTTTGCACCAAAGATTCTATAGTTGTATCAACCATCTCTGTTTGCACCGTTCTCATCACGTTAAACCAGCGAAGCATGGGTAAACAAAACAATTTTTTGTGTTCCGCCAGGGTTATGCGATAAATAGGGGAATGCGATCGTCGAGGTGCCATGCCCCAACATTGCATGACACATTAAACTCAACGAGAATCGCTTTCCCGGACAGCTCGTGCAATTGAATAGAGCTGTCCTTTGCTGACACTTTCGCCTGTAACTGTTTCTTTGCATACATTTTGCCTTAGGGCCTAGTGGCTGAAGCCGATCGATTTTGAACAGGGCAGCTGCAATGTCTTGCTCTGACAGGCTACCAATCAACAACAAACGTATTGTGGGTTGTAACTGGTTCTCTTTTCTAAAACGGCATGTCTTTGGGCACACTCACTGCATTGCAGCGTCATTTTTTAAAAATTAATCTCTGGCTTCCCGCCAGCTCCCGTTTATTATTTCCTGTCCCGTCCCAATCACGTTACCAACAGTGAAATTTACTCCCGTGACCCGCGGGAGTCCCGAAAAATTGTCACCCTCTACTGCAGAGTACAGTGACAGAGGGGGCATTTGCGATTTCCAAGGGGGCAATTTTTTTTTATGGGGAGCAAACATTTTATGTCACAGTTGAATTAATATAGCCTAATGTTAACCGCGACCGCGAGTGTCCGCGAGACCCTCTAACATTATTAAGGCTCTTATGCATGTTGCTGCTGACAGCTTTGCCTGTCTAACAAATGTTATCTCCGCAATTTAAGATTGTTTGTGTAATGTATAGGCACGGCACGCACTTTAATTTCCCTATTTTTTACAATCGGCTAGCCTAACAAACGCATTTCATTTCAAAATGCAACCTGGTCAATCGCTAACAATTAAGTGCACCTAGGCCTACAACTCTACACATCCAAAAGGATAGAGGCTTCCAGTATAGGCTGTCAACTTTTTTACCGTTTAGTCTGTGCATTGGTGCAGCCTACGACGATATGAATTAGTGACAGCTGTTGTCTCGGTAAACTTAAGCTCCTGTCTCTAAATAGTGTAGATAGGCCTACTTGCTATGTTGCTTGATTTTCTGTAATAAATGCAGCCTGTAGCCTAGGTTACTTCAGCAAACCAAGATCAGTTGTGGCATCAGTTTCGCTTTTAAAACGCAACAGTGAGAGGCTTTTTAGCGCAGTCTCACTTATCATTGGTGAGCACAGGAGCAGGCTGACACCTGAGCATGTTGAAATGATCACCTTTGTGAAGAAGAATCTCCCCATCATGCTCAGACTGCAGCCAGGGCAAACAGTAGAAATTGAAGGGAGTGTGGAGATGGAGATGGAGCAGTAAAGAATAAGAATAAACAGGTCAGCTTCTCATTACCAACCATTGTGGATTATTCAAACTAACCTAATTAAGTTGGCTAGTTGTAAAAGTAAAACCCTTTTCAACACGAGCATAACAACAAAATAAGTAAATATCTTTAATCTTTAATACATGCTTGGATCTGCCGATGCTAAAAGCTACAATATCGGTATCGGATCAGAAGTGCAAAAAGCTGGATCGGGACATCCCTATATGCTATATTAGCACATTTGCACAACCCCTCCCTTCCACTCTTGGACTGTGGCCGTACTTGATGCTTAATACCTTACAGTGGGTCCCGGTTAAGTTTGGACGGGTTCCTTCATGAATCACACACCCCATTTTCTCAGCAGAAATGGCACAAACTGCAGTTGACACAAACAACCATAAGGTGTCACTTGGGAGTACTGCCACTACTATTTATGATGCGACTTGACTTAATGCTTCCATGACGCATCCAGTTTCCAAGTCAGTAGAACAATCAGAGACAGTTGAGCCATTACCAAACATATATGATAATACAATAGCGTGAGTTTATATATCTTATCAGGGGCGTCGCCAGCCGATTTTGCCGGGCTTCAGCCCCGAATGTTTCAAGTGTAGCCCCGAATGTATTTTGCAAAGTTTACTAACAAAAATGAAACCATTATTCGGATCATGCATTGGAACTGTGAGAAGAGATGGACCTATATAAAAGCAGGACACGGGTTTCCTCTCACTCTCCTTCATGCAGCAGATCTAACTTGAACGTTACCTAAGGTTACCATAATTTGAAACGTAGGCTGCTTAGAGCGCGCGCACGCACGAGAGAGAGAGACAGAGAGTCAGTCAGTTCCAGGGTTGGGCATGTCATTGTTTGCATTTCCTATTTAGTATAAGAAAGTTATTAGGAAATCATAAAGGCAACAAGGTAGGGGCGCCGGAGTTTCAAAGTGCAGCCCAAAATCGTGTGTATTTTCTCTTTCTTGCGCAAACAAAATGTGTGCAAATAGCCTGCGTAATTCTGCGTCATAAAGTCGAACAAACGCATGTGGTAATTTTATAGATAAATAGAAATAGCCTACTGTAATGCAGTTTATGGGGTAGGCTAACTTGGAGTGAACACACGGGAGATTCTTTCTCTAGTCGTAGCTGAACAGAGTTGGTTGTAACGAGTCATTAATCACGTTACAGTTCCTACAGTGTGCGAGCAAAGATATTCAGAATTCTGGGAGGGCGACAAGAATATTTTATCGAAGTAGGCTGTTTGTTACTAGTGAGTGGGAAACAGTGCACAACTAACTAGCTAATGACTAGTCTGATGTCAATCACACCACAAATTGATTCCAAAAAAATATGTTAGGCTATAGGCTACAAGCTAGGACTGCCACTGTTTTCATTGTGAAGAAGAGCTTAGTAGGCCTATAATTAATTACAGAAGGAACGGAACTCGCAAGCGCATGCAAATTGTGTGCATGTCACCATTCAACATTGTGAAGGAGGGTGCCCGAGCTGAGCAGAAGCGCTTCCATAAAGGTCTCTTTCAAAATGTCCTGTTACAATTGCAGCTGCTTCTGATTGTTTAAAATTTAGAAAGTAGCCTACACGACGGCATTTTTGAGCTAGTGAGAGAGTCGGATTTTTGGCTTCTGGTAGATAACTTGCTAATTAACTAAAGCAAAACTTGAGTGATATTATTACAAATTTGAAAAGAAAAATATGAAGGCAAGTGGCGGGCGAGGCTAGAGTTGGAGGGATATAGTGTCCTGTTGCTGTAAAGGAGCCCAATCGCCTATTTCTCAGTTGTGTAATAAAAGCTGTATCATCATGCAGTGGTCGAAGTTTGCCAGGGCGGATAAGCATAGTTGTAAAGGGCATGAATAAAAAAGGCAAAAAACGTCCTTTGCCGAACCCAAAATTTAAATAAGAATTTTATCTTAACGAAACAACTCTAAATATCAGAGTGGGATATGGGATATTGTAGAAATTTCACTTAAATTGCAACCGCAACATGCCTGCTTGCGACGTTCAAACGACAGCAATGCGTTTGAATGTAGCACGAAAAAATGTTTCAAAGCAGGACAAATGATTTAGCTAATTGATTATAGCCTTTACACCAGCAATTGTTGAACATTTACCTGTACAAGGACATTGACAGCAGCCCAGCCTAACAAGCAGATGTTTCAAAAGACGCAATTAATCATAAATAAATAATGTAATCTGCATCGCTTTATTTAACAAACTGCAAGCAATGTGTTTCTTTTTAATAAACTGCCTGTACACTTACAAAGTTCTCAATGATTCGTTTACATTGTAGAGACCATCATTATGCTACTGTGTAAGTGTGGTGCTATTTTGAGCCTTGTTAGTGGTATAGAAATAGCGATTACTTTTTACTGTATGTCTGCCCCGAAGGCTAGCGTTAAACGCTAATGAGAGGTTTGCAATAAAACTGGTCACATTCGACTAGCATGAAAACAAATCCCAGTGAACGGTTGAACTCGGTACACATGTGTTATTAACCCCTAGGTTCATTTTGCGCCGGAATTGTCCTTTAAGCACACTTTGTTGGTATTTGATATTTGATTTAGTTTTTATAGTATATTTAGTATTTTAGTATCATTTATCATTAGTATCGTTTATCTTCTACTGTCTCTATTGTACAGTGGAGTTTTTCCTTATATGTATATTACTTTTTCTGCTGTAAGTGCATGTTGTGTGTGATGTCTGTATGCTACTGAGACCTTGAATTTCCTTTTGGGGATCAATAAAGTATCTATCTATCTATCTATCTATCTAACTTTGAGAAAACATCTGTGACTACCAGAACATTCTCTTGTCCTGTGCTAGCCCAATCCAAGAGAGTAAAGTCAATGGCGATTATCTCCAAAAGCTTAGTGGCTAACAGATTTCCCAAGAAGGTTCTGGCTTGGGTAGTCTTGCTTTAGCAACCACACCGTGCTCACATTTAAAACACCACTTTTGCACCTTATGCCACATCTGGAGCCAGTAGCACTTCTGGCGTATCAGATCTGTGGTCCTGTCCACCCCCAGATGGCCATGGTTGTTGTGTAGGCTAGTGAGCACTTCGACACACCTTGGGCAGTAAAAGCTGCAGCACTGGATCCCTCTGTATCTGGGACCACTGCTTTATCAGCTGCTGGACTTCCCTTGGTTCATTCCACTTGTCTTAATGGGTTGATGGTAGTCCCTGTCGCCAAAACCACAGAAATTTGGAAATACAGGGATCAGTCCCTTGCAGGACTTTCAGGTGTCTTTTGGATCGACCAGGGATGGTGTCCACCATACAAGATTCTGTCACCCAAGAGTCTTGGATAGGTGCACTCGAGGCTTTCATGTTGGCTATGGCAATCGGCAGAGGGATGTCCAGGCCGTGTGACATAGAAAGTAGGGATTGACCGATATGGTTTTTTCAGGGCCGATACCGATATCGATTATTACCAAAACAGGAGGCCGATAACCGATATGTAAAACCGATATGTCAGTTGTCAAAAAGGGGGGTAGATAGTAAAGGCTATATGCTGCAAAAAATTCATTCAAAATCAATTAATTATGCAAACTTTTCTTTCTTCTTTTGATACACAATAGAGTACCGAAGCCATGACGTAGCGTTGTCAAGGCAGCGATTTCACTGGATCTAAACAAATCAATCTACCATTAGAAATCACCATAGCGGGTGGCTTTCTTAATATATTTCAATAATTTTACAACGTTTCTAAGACGTTAGTATATATTTTTTACACTGTAGGAATCACGTATTACAACATATATTCATACCAACACAATCAAATTCGTGACTAGAGTTTTATTTTAGCATGGGTTTCCTCCGTAAAAGAGACCTGCATGTAACTTCACAGCATGCGGTTAAAATCCTTAAATTCACGGACGTGTTTTGGCACTATTTTTTGGGCAAAAAACGTCACTCTTAACAGCCGCCAGTCTTTGACATTTAAAACAATTTATTAGCTAGAAATGATGCCACATGTCTACATTCAATGCTATTTAAGCCACTTCGAAAGTTTGTTTAGATCCAGTGATTCTGCAGTCATGGAAACGCTACGTCACACTTCGGGACTCTATTGTCTATCAACTTGCATTACTTTGCAAGTGTAAATCCTGTGTATCATGTTAATCCAAGAGCTGAGTGATAGCAATTATTTTCATGGAGTAGGTCTGCACAATGGGCTATGTGCTTGTTAAGGGACCTGTCACAAAGAGGATGCTTTGCCATCGTGTGTGTGAGTGCACGAAAGGGAGAGGGAGAGGAAGATGTGCATGCGTGATGGCAAGTGTTACGGTTGAATAGTTTAACAAAACAGTTTTAAAATAGTTCTTAGGCTATTTAAGCATGCAATTTGTGTCCATGTTTAGGCTATAATCTACACTTTTGAGAGCCTAAAAGGCACGTTAATAACCAGCTCAGGACGCGATTTTGTTCAGGTCGGATTAAATTACGGTTGGCCCTGGGTGCATGTAGTCTTTTCTGACAGTCCGTTTCAAAAAGGAGCAATTAGACTTTTTGACGTTCTCTATCGCATAACATTGTCTGTACTATGTCCACCGAGGTGTCCCGTTATTCACAATTAACGAACGAGGCGGAGGCAGAGAATTCCCGACACGCAGCACCCGAGTTTGTGGGATAAGTAAACAGCATCAGTAACGTGCATCAATCGGGAATTCACTAAATGAAGGAAGTGGGTGCTTTACTTATTGATCCGGATCAAAGAGACAATAGCATACAAAGTGGTGTTTTTGTAACTTCAGTGTAGATGATTGTGATTCACTGCAACTTCAGCAATGTAGGCTACCTTCCTTACCTTCGAAAAATAGCTCCGTAGGCTACAGCTGAAGCCCAGTCTGCCTCAGTGAGAATCCTAAACTTTGTCTGTGTTCAGTCATCGATCCTGATTGGCTGCATTCGTGCTAACGAACAAATCAGACGGTGTAGTGGGCGGGACAATGCTCTTGACCACAGAGTAGCAAATTCAGGGAGTGAGAGACGCTTTACAGACAAAGTAGCGCGTTTCATTCTTTATCCATTTCAATATCGGCTTATCGTGGAAAAAATGACCGATACCAATTATTATAAAAAGGCTAAATATCGGCCCTAATAATCGGCCAGGCCGATAATTGGTCGACCCCTAATAGAAAGGGCATCGGCATTACGATTAGCTGTCCCAGGACGATATTTGATGTTGTAATCAAAGAGGACAAGCTGAGAAACCCAGCACCCAGGACCCAGTTTTGCTGACTGCAGGTATTGGAGGGGATTGTTTTCAGTGTACACGGTGAACTTGTTGCCCAGGAGATACTCCAATTTTTTTTTCCGTGATTGCCCTCTTGACTGCAAGGAGTTCGAGTATTATTGCACTATAATTTGACAAATGGGCAAGGATGAAGGTCAAGGCGGAAAAATCAAGAAGCCTGTCGATAAGGAGAGGGATACCGCAAGTCCAGGACATATTTGTCGCAAGAGGGAAGCCCATTCCATGGCTGGACGAGAAACCTCTGCGAAGCCTGGGGAGGCAGTACACGGCAGACTTGTCAGACAGGCAGATGGGAAAGCTAGCCAAACATCAACTCGCTGATGGACTGGCAAAGATTGAGCAGAGTCAACTTGCCTGGGAAGCACAAGGTGTGGTGCTACCAGCACATCCTGTACCAACGTACCCTGTGGCCCCTAAAGGTCTGCGAAATCGCCTCATCAGAAGTCAGCAAAATGGAAAGGCTTGCCAACAGATACATCCGTAAGTGGCAAGGCTTGCCCCGATGCTTTTCAGATGCAGGTCTCTTTGGCAGGAGTATGCTGGAGCTCCCCATCAAATCCATCAGCCTAGGGTATAAGCAGGAAAAGGCTCGCCTTGTTCTGGAACTAAAGAACTCAGCACACCTGCTTATAAGGAGTGCGAACGTTCCCATCCGCACAGGCCGCAAATGGAAGGCGCAGGCAGAGGTAGATCGTGCCATCTCCAGTCTGCAACACCGAGAAGTGATGCGGGCTGTCCAGAGCAGTCGCGCTGGGCTGGGCTGGAAAGCAGCGCAGAAATTCTGGTCCAAAGCCACCAAGAGAGCAGAAGACCATGGTGGTGGACGAAATCCCTAGACTGGAGCAGGAACGCTTCCACTTGAAGGCAATATCCCAGGGCGCGCAAAGGGCCTGGACGAGATGGGATGCTACCATCAACAGGCGCATCACCTGGGCAGACATCTGGAGGACGCCTCAATCCAGGCTCAGCTTCCTGCTGAGGGCAACCTACGACACCCTCCCATGTATAAGGAACCTCACACTGTGGTATGGTGATTAGGTAGGCTGTCATCTATGCGGGAGCGTTAAGGCAAGCCTCCAACACACTTTGTCAGGATGCAGAGTGGCACTGACCCAGGGGCGCTTCAGGTGGTGCCATTATCAGATCCTGATGAAACTGGCCGAGATCCTGGAGAGTGGTAGGGTGGCAGCACACCATTCACCTGCAACAGAAGAGCATGCCCAGGCAGGGTTTAGATAGATACTTTATTGATCCCCAAGGGGAAATTCAAGGTCTCAGTAGCATACAGACATCAAACACAACATGCACTTACAGCAGAAATTTTTTTTATAGTATATACATATAAATAAGTATATACATATAAAAAACTCCGCTATAGAAAAGAGACAGTAGAAGATAAGAAAACTAAAATACTAAATATACTATAAACTAAATAAAAAAAGTCCACATAGTATGCTTAAGGATGATCAAGCATGAGGCCTTGCAGTGACAGGGCCAGGACTGGGCCTGTAATTATGTGTCATGGTAAGGTGCTCTAAGAGAGTGAGTGTCAAGGTGTTTATAAAGCCTAGCAGCACAAACCAACCTCCTGCTCAAAAGAAGAGCAGCATGTTCGCACCTGGTAAAGAGTGGCAGGTGTTGGCAGACCTCAGGAAGCAGCTGGTTTTTCCAAGAGAGATCATGACCACCACTCTCCAGCCAGACATAGTCATGTGGTCCACAGTGGTAAAGCGGGTCCTCCTCATCAAACTAACCATCCTCTGGGAGAAGAGTATGACAGCAGCCCACGAAAGGAAGCAGCTGAAGTACTCCGAGCTGGCAGCGAAGTGCCAAGATGCTGGCTGGAAAGCAACTGTACCCTGTGGAGGTTGGCTGTCGGGGCTTTGTGAGCAAGGCAGCAGTCCAGCTGCTACACGGAATAGGCGTAACAGGCTCAAGGCTGAGGAAAGCCACAAAGGCGCTGGGAGAGGAAGCGGAGAAAGGGAGCTACTGGCTTTGGTTGAGGAGGAAAGACATGGGGTGGGGAGCAACACCCCAGTGAAGGCGGTTGCAGGGGGTGGCGGGGAGACGTCCTCAGCATATATTTTCAGAAAACTTGTAATGCAAAGAAATATTGTTTCAACATAAATAATCAACTAGTAAAGTTTAAGAATATCAAGGAGTTACATGTTTTACCCTATTCACCCATTATATGTTGCCTATGGAGGCCAGTTTTAGGCCGCAAATGCTAATTAGCAGGTTTAAAACTAAAAAATCAGCTAAGTAAATATGATATTCAGAATCAGCACCCAAAAATGACCCCCCAAGTGATAGTAGT
Source organism: Alosa alosa (assembly GCF_017589495.1). Lineage (NCBI taxonomy): Eukaryota > Metazoa > Chordata > Actinopteri > Clupeiformes > Clupeidae > Alosa > Alosa alosa. Next base: position 1,455,923 of record NC_063209.1, read on the forward strand.
TACAGTCTTAATTATGTATTATATAAATGATGATGTCATCTAAGTGTAAAAATGAATTGTGAAAATTTGAAGACAAAAAAATCTTGTTCCTCTAGCAAAATATGCACAAAAAAAAAAAAATCAATTTTCACAAGAAAATCCAGCGGGATTACACAAGACACCATACTAAGTGGTTAGCTTGAGAGGCGAACACAGACTCACTTGCCTTCTTCTTCTTCTTCTTTGGGGTTTTACGGCAGCCAAAAAGTTGCATTGCTGCCATCTACGGGACTAAGTCAAGTCAAGTCAGTTTTATTTTTAAAGCGCATTTAACATGCACATAGTGCAACCCAAAGCGCTCCAACAAACAAGACACATAACAAGACAAACGATGCCGGATGGAGCGGGCGAGCCTCAGCCAGATGCCATGACATCAAGACATGACAAATACATTTAAAAAATAACAAATACAAAAAAATGCTGGGCCGGGTGGAGTCGCCAGCGCGTACCGATGACACCAAGACATATAAGACAGACAACAAAACAAATAAACAAATAAAAAAGTGAAAAAAAGAAAAGAAAATATATTTAAAAAGGGGAAGGTGATGTTAAAATTAGTCCAATTTCCAAACCAGCTGAAAATGTCCAAGGGCAATGGTGATCCGTGAAAACTGCACAGAGTGTCTTCACAACCGATATGCCAACAAAGTTCTTTAACGATAGCAAATGATCAACCCATTTGACTAGCACCTTAGTGCACTATATTCTGCTGTACAGTCCAGTGTCTATTAAAAATGGAAAAAAATTGTGTTTTCCCTTCCCGCTTCTTTGAAAAGATGGTCATAATTTGTACAAGAAATCAAAACATGTTGTACCGTCTCAGGTTCCTGGCATGAAAGCCACTCTGGTGTTTTCCTAAAATAAATAAAGTCCTGTTCAGAAACGTGTGACCAATCCTCATTCTAGAAATAATAACATGCTCCTTATGTCTAAGCCTAACCTGACTCTCGCCAGATGAATTTTGTTCCGCCTAACTCCATTCATCCATCTGGGATCGATCCATTGGAGTGGTGCTTTAGAAGGCTGGGCCTTATTACAAAATCCTAGCATAAGATTGGATAAGCCACTTGTCCGTCATCTATTGACGTGCTACTTCAACCACTCACATTGAAGCCAACCCGTGACGCTGAGAACAGTCTCACAGTCGCTTCTGCGCTACGTCACATCTATGAAACTCCCGCCCTGCGTCCTGATTGGCTCTACCATACAATCTCGTGCTGAAATCACTCTCAACCGATCCCAGATGGATGTGAGTGGAGCTAGGCGGAACGAAATTCATCTGGCGAGAGTCAGGTTAGTCTAAGGCCCCCTCTTTTACAAGAGTCAGTTACCCTACTAGATACTGAGAATATTGTAAGTGTCTCCCTTTGTTTTCCTGCTCCCAGAGCTGTTGCAGTTTTAAAATTGTTTCCTGCCACACAATACTTTTACCCTCCGTCTTTGATAGATTTATGTTGACATCTATATTTTCCTTCTGAGCAACTTCCTTCCAATTTATCAACCTTTTCATTTGTTACAATTCCTACATGAGCTGGGACCCATATGAACCCTCTACTGCACGGTGTTGCCATATGGCAACATACCCTTTCTTTTACCATTTCTTTAAATTTGAAAATAAACATGAGCTATGATTGGTCTTAAATTCATGGTAGAATCTGGTGGCAACCAATGATATGTATCATATGATATGTGATATATATCACATGACACTATGCTGCCTTGTACTGTCAGTCTTTCCCTACACTTTTGATGACTACAGTTGCTGCAGAAGTGCTCCTGAATATGTGAAGATTTTCCTCAATATTTTATATTTCTGCAGAATTTAAAAATAACTTCATGCATCTGGGGTAAGTTCTTGTCTTTTTTTAATCATTGTCACATTGTTTTGATAGGATTATTACCTTTTTATTCAATAAAATAGGTATGTTGCCATATGGCAACATTGTGCGGTAGTGGAACCATATTTGCTCATGCTAATGCAAAAGCAGAGTAGCTTTGTTTGAATGAGACATTTAGATGTATAGGTGGACTGATATAGTTGGATGGTTGTATTTTGCTCATTTATTTATGTTTTTTGTTTATTTTTATAAAGTTTAATAGTAAAATATACACTTATTTTGTTTAGAAAATGAACACGGCAGTATTCTATGGCAAGGCTAAGAGGAGGGCTGAAATGTCATTGTGCAGTCCCCATTCAGACAAACAGACACACACACACACACACACGCACATGTTCTACCATTCTATACTTGATAGGAGCTGTATCTAGTATTTCATTTGAAATGCCAATTGTTCATGCACACTAGGGTAAAAAAGGTTACAGTTTATCATCTTTTGCCTCTTTTCATGTATTTCAGTTGAAGTTCAGGAGGAGGCACCACCTCAGGAGGAGGCACCACCTCAGGTGGAAAAGATCAAGAACCTGAAGTGGCAAAAGAGGCGAACCATCCTGCCCGTACTTAAATGGAAAGGTGCCCTACCGGTAGAGTGCTGCTCTGGGTAGAATGCTGGGTAGAGTGCTGCTCAGGGTAGAGTCTGCTCAGGGTAGAGTACTGCTCTGGGTAGAGTGCTGCTCAAGGTAGAGTACTGCTCATGGGTAGAGTGCTGGGTAGAGTGCTGCTCTGGGTAGAGTGCTGGGTAGAGTGCTGCTCTGGGTAGAGTGCTGGGTAGAGTCTGCTCAGGGTAGAGTACTGCTCTGGGTAGAGTGCTGCTCAAGGTAGAGTACTGCTCAGGGTAGAGTGCTGGGTAGAGTGCTGCTCTGGGTAGAGTGCTATTCTGGGTAGAGTGCTGCTCAGGGTAGAGTACTGCTCTGGGTAGAGTGCTGCTCAGGGTAGAGGGCTGCTCTAGTGCTGCTCTGAGTAGAGTGCTGCTCTGGGTAGAGTGCTGCTCAAGGTAGAGTACTGCTCTGGGTACTGCTCTGGGTAGAGTGCTGCTCTGGGTACTGCTCTGGGTACTGCTCTGGGTAGAGTGTTGCTCTGGGTACTGCTTTGGGTAGAGTTCTGGGTTTTTTCAGTGTAAATGTACATATGCTTTTTAAATGTGTTTTCCATGTTATAAATATCTATCTAATACTACATTTTGTTACATTGTTACATTTGTACAATATTACATTTGTTACATTTTGACAACAGTTTGCATCAGATGTTTTGTGAATGCTGCTGTTGTTTTGTTTGTTGTTTTGTGTGTAAACAACACATTAAAAATATTTTTGTTGTTATATGTTTGATACACAAACCTGGAATAGATTTCAAGTGATTCTTACACATGTAATGTGAATGTATGCATGCTTTGTGAATGTATTTGCTGTTATGATGTAACTATACCTGTTACTACTACCTCTTACCATTTGACAACAGTTCTTATGAATTTGCATCAGATGTTTTCTAAATGGTGTTATTAAAATAATGCTTTTGATAAAGCTCTTGATAACATTTTAACATTTTAATAATAAAACAATATAATTTCTAAAAGAGGGGTCTGTAATCATTTATGAAATTCCTGCAATTTTGGGAGACAAGGCTGCTCCATTGTCGCACAATGTTGTAAAATGGCAATACCAAAAAGTACCCTAAAAAAAAATAATAATAATAAAAAAAATTATAAATATGTTCATTTGAGTCCATTTTATATGTTAAAAAACACTGTTGAATGAGGGGTTAAATGATATTTCTACCCCTCTCCTTTTCACATCTCTAATTGCCAGAAGAATATCATATACAAGGTCCTTGTCGACTCTTTGATGACTCTTTCCCAATACTATTGATAGCTGACACAGAGTCACTATATACTGTATCAACACTTTATGATTCTGAATCTGCTCAGTCCATTGGACTGCCATTTGAATTGCATATAATTCCACTGTGAACACACTTAAAAAATTCGAGGTTCTCTTAAAAGCTTGGGCATTCCACCTCAGAACAACAAAAGCTGCTCCTGTAGCACCTGTTTCTTGATCCCTTTAACCATCAGTAAAAATTAATATGTGTTCCTGATATCTTTATCTTATATGACACTGGAACTCATGCACTCATGACCATAAAGGAACTGTTGGCCACAGTACCCCTGGACAAAAGTTCTTATCATGTATAGACATTTCCTGTGCCAATGTCTCGCCTGTCCATCCAAAACTTGGAAGTCTTGTCACCTCTCTCTCCCAGCTTGTCTGAATTGTTAAATTAACTGGGTGGTCATACCTTTGACCCATCAAGTTGACCCAATAGTTAGCCTGAAGCTGCTTTCTTCGCAAACATGGCATTTCTCCTGTTTCTACCGGCAAGGAACATACTGGAGATCGACTAGCTCCTCTACATATCCTTAGAGCCTTAGCTTGGACTATATCTAATCCAGCTAAAACTGACTTGACTGCAGATCCATAAACCAAACATCCATATTCAATTCTTGCTCTAATTAAATATACATAAATTTGCTTCAAAGAAGCTACATCTGCTTCCCATTCTGTTCCAGCAAGACATCTCATTAAGTTCATTACCCTTTTACGTCTAGTACATTTGGTATGTGATCTCATGTAAGTCTAGTGTCAAACAACACACCAATTTCCAAATTCCTACCATACAACTCCAGTTTTATACTTTCATGTATTTTCTTCCTAGTAAAAAGCATAACCTTAGTCTTCTCAATAGAGAATCTAAAACCACATTTCCTTCCCCAATTCTCCACTAGGATTAGAGCTTCCTGGACTCACTTGCCTTGGTCGGTGTGCTCCTTTTGTCCTAACCTGAAGGGCAAACGGGAGGCAGCTTGAGGTGGTGATTAGTGGTGCCTTGTTGTAGCCTAGCTGTTTGGCCATGTGCTTGTGTTGGCAAACACAATGGGAAACAGGACACCACCGACCAGGTCCTCTAGAGGGTGCTAAAGAGACCTTTGAAGGTGTGTACCTGGCATGGCAACGATTCAAAGGCCATTTGGCCACAATGGGTAAAAGCAAAGAGTTCTCCCAAGACCTTTGCAACCCTTATTGTAGCAAAACATATGGAACTGGTTACAGATGTATTTCAAAACTTCAGAATCTTCCAGTAAACACCATTATCTGCAAGGGGAAGGAACATCACTCCATCATCATCAAATACTGAGAGAATATACCGTAAAACTCCAAATAATAGCCCGGGCTTTTATTTTCCCAAATCGCTAAACTGCACCGGCTAGTATTAGAGAGCGTCTAATATGAGATAGGCCTTTAATTCCCTTTACACAAAACTTTCTTTTGCAAAGATGGAAAATATTATCAAATTAATTATTTCAAACACACTAATTGTCTACCCATATGACTAGGCTACCCGATGACAATTACGGATCATCATTAATTTAGTGTTGAGAAGTTGTTTATTGAGTGAGATAAGATCTATGGTGGATTTTCATGATTTAAAGGGATGTAATCATGGGTTTTCATGTTTTAGAAGAATGTACAGTAGTCATGAGTGTAAGTTTTTATGTCACTGCATTTGCTGTGAGCAGAGTGAGATCATTGTATCCTGTGTAGGCCAGACCAACTATCAGAAAAGTGGGGTGAGTGGAAAAGTACTGGGGGTACCAGGATGAGAGCATCTCCTCCTTACATGGTCAAGGGAAGGGGGGTGTTATCCAGCTGGTGCGTACCGGACAGGACAGGGAGTAGGAGGCCGCTGTGTCTTATGATTTAGGGCCTGTCCAGCTAGGAAGAGAATTAGATAAGAAGGCCCTATTTCCCCAAACTGGAAAGAACCAGAAAACCACATTTTACATATGTCCTATGCATTAGACAGGTTTGCATATAGTTTTATGCATGATGGGAAGATGGTTTCCACCAATGTAAGTGACCCTGCTTAATGCTGATTGGTGAAAGGATGACGTAAGAGGGTGGCACTTCTCGAGGGCCAAGGGGTATAAAATATAGTGTATAGCCCTACGTAGGCAGATTTCGTCGTGGGCCCCAGCTGATGACATCTCCTCCCTATTGCTTTGATGGTTGGTCTGGACTTTGGTTAGGCTGTACTATCATTGCAATATGGAGAATAAAGATCAACAGTTTTCAGAAAGTCTTCTGTCTACATTGTCTCCTTCGGACGCCTTGTTCCAGAGTGCTTAATTACTAAATAGTCAAGTGGTAATTGTTAATTGGAAAATTGGATTCGGAAGTGGACTTTTTCCACGACAGATCCCAATAGCGGGGATAGCCAGAACAGATGAAACACTTTTTAATCAAACATAATTTACAAAGAGATCATATCACACGGAAAGCTCATATTTTGTCACTAGAAACCTAGCCTATTTCTGTCCTCTGTCAAATACAGTTGCATTATCAGCGCTGACCAAAACCGTTCAGGAATTATTAATGCAAAAGTAGAACGTGCGTAATGTTTCATTCTCCGTCCTTTTTGGCACAAATGAAACAGCATGAGAGCATGAACCATATCGTTTCTCCAACAACTGTCAGCTTACATTTCAAATCATAGCCTACTTCTTTCTCTTTATTGCCATGGCGGTACGGATTTTGAATAAAGAATAACGTTCGTGAACCCTTTTGTTTTGTTGCCAGCATAAAAACAAGCTTACCATCGGCAAATTGGAAACAAAAGGGATGAATTGAACGACGACGAAGTCGGACATATACAATTTGGAACTCTAGCTTTTCCCCACCACAGTCTTTTAATGCCATCTAATCATAACGTTAGCGTGCGCAGTTTGCACCATACTTAAACCCAATTCACACAAAAGATTTGCGACGAGATGAGCTGCAACATTCTATAAACCAACAACTTGATGCAACATTCTAAAACCTTGCAACTGTGACATGGTGAATGCTTTGCGACGGCTTGCAATGATGTGCAACATCTAATTCACACTGCTGCAACTCCTTTCTGCAACAGTTTCGTCTCATTGCTAATCTTTGGTGTGAATTGGTAGCCTAGAAATCTAGACGCACCCTAGCGGCAGCAAATGTAATTTGCAGCCAGGGTAGTCTAGCAACTCTCCGTTGGCTTGTGAGCTGGAAAAATGAAACTTCTATCAGACCAATCACATCGTGTAAAGAGTTGGCGACGGTTCCGCGTGAATTTCCTGCTACTTGAAAACAAAGAAATGGATGCTGCTGCTGGCGAACAGCGGTCTTAAGCTTGAGTTAAGCTTGTTTTTAAATTGGCAAAAGTTTCATCAACTAGCTAACTAGCTCCGCTGGTGGGAAAATGCATGGGACTCATGAGTTGTAGCGCTATCCTATTGCGTGCAGAGGAAATTTGAAAGACAACCGTTTATTCCGGCCCTCGGATTGAGCACTGACAATGGTAAGTTCCCAGACCATACATCTTGATGTGGGTCTGGCTCATCAGGCTAGTGAATTTGGCTTTAAACAGACGATCTGACGGGTTTTAGTGAGTAATGAGTAATTTCGGAGTAATTTCGGCTTTGTCTGAACTGGCCATTGTAGGCTACGTTAAAAATAAACAAGTAGGCCTATCCCCTATCCAATGATATCGGCAAATGTTTGTTTTCCAAAGTAAGAATTTCACTTCACCATGTACCTTCAACAATGAATAGCTCATTACACTTATGTTACTGTTGAACGTAGGCCTAACTGGTATCATTACAAACATTATTCTGTGTCCTAAAAACTGGCATTTTATGGCATTGTGAGGTCATGTAAGGTCGTTGCAAAATCTAGAGAAATGTGTGAGGTGGTCAGCAGGGGACAATTGAGACACACATTGGATTGTGTTATTACTTGAACATTCCACACTGTCCACAGCTGTGGTATCGGGGGCAGGAGGATTACTGTTTGCGAAGGCTTTATATAAAATTCTTCAACAGAAAGCCTGCCTCGAATGCAGGCTTGCCCAAAATAAAGGCCTGTGGTTTGCGCAGCCTACAGTAAGTAGGTTAAATAACAGACCCGCCACAATGTGCGGTATGATGATTTTTACGAGCAAGATGTTTATGTCACAGCTGGTGGGAAGGTGTGATTTGTTGGGGCCAGGGCCGGATTAACTGGGCACAAATGTCTGATGGCCCCCCCTGCCCCCCAGTCAACGTGAATCGGGTGGTCAGTTAATAGGCCTATATCGTGAAGATTTTTCTTGCCATCTAAGGCACGAGCGCATCTGTGAGGCCAAGCCTCACCAAGTATCCCGTTTGTTTACAGCTAACATACAAAATATGACCGCCGCTCAGTCCTCCTGTACATCCGTTCCGCGAAAATAAATCACACTAATCAATTTGTCTCCATCTTTTACTCCATCCCCCACTCTTGAAACTTTTGTGTATGCTTGTTTGGCATGCCTGTGTGTGTGTGTGTGTGGCTGCACAGAAAGTAGCCTACTGGCGCTGAAAAGGTGAATAGATTATAGAATAGCCAAAGAAGTTGTAGCATCGTTATAAAACCTTTAAAATCTCTAAACAATCACAAGTAGGGCAGTTCATCACAGTTCATCCATTGCAACTGGATTGATGAAAGGTCACTTACACCTGTATATAAGTATATGGGTCAGTGACAGCTAAGGGTTGGTAAGATGAGAAAAATAAAAATATGTTTAAACCTTTAAAACAAAACATGCCTGAGGTTTGCTAAAGTGTATACTTTGTATTTCTGTTGTATTCACATTATTTAATATGACGTGTATGCTATTTTTTAACAAAAGATAGAACTAACAGCCTGTTAAATTGTCAAATGGTGAAACCACAAAAATGACAAATATCTAATATTTCACACCTCCTGGAGTTCATGCAATTGCTCTCATGAAATTATTAGTTTATTTTGTAATATCCTATGAGAATATGTTTTGTTTTTTTTTATTTCTAAATTTAAATTTTATGAGTTTTTCATTGTACTGAGCAAGACCATATGCTGTAAACATCTTGTTTTCTGTCTATTCTTTGACCATTTGAGTAAAAATGGTTTAAACAACCATTATTACAGTAAAGTAGAGTATTAAATCATTATCCCTATTCATTTTTTTGTACATTATTAGTATTTTAGACAAAATACTGGTTACACCAATTGACATAAATCGGTTACACCAATTGACCATGAAACATTTATAGCAATAGGACAAGAAATTGACACAGAAAATAGGCATCAAGGTCAACTGAATTGGATATTTTGATATGTATTCATGTCATTCATCATATTCCATATCAAATATCATTTCATAACATCAATGAAGAAACTTGTGTTCTATTTGATTTCAATTCAGTTCTCATACAATTTCAGTCTATACCCATTATTTTCAAAGAGAGTGAGATAAAGGGCCCTATTTTCGCGATGCAAAACCTGGCACAAAGCGTATTATTATTCTGACGCAAAGTTTTTTCCTATCTTACACTTCACTTTTATTAAATAATGCGCCCTGGGGTGTGGAAATTACCGACATAAGGTGTGGTCTGGCACATGATCTAAAAATCGCTATCTTACATCTAAAAATCATTACACCACTGACCAAGAAAAGCCTGGTCTATAGCGACAGGCGCATATGAAACACAGCTGAAGACGCACTGTCACGAGATGTAAGCAGCAATTCCTCTGCAGAATAAATGTCCTTAGGTTATTTATTCAGTCGGGGGAAGTTTTGCTTTTTTCAGGCTATGTTTTTGCTGGTAAGCCATTGTCAGTCAATATTGAAAGTAATTAACTGTGTATAACTGTTTTGTCGTTGACTATGACACCACAGTGGAGTTAGTTTCACTTAATATGTTCAATTAATAGACAAGTGCAGATGTGTGTAGCCTATACTCTACTCGGTTTTAGTAAAGAATGGCTTAGTGGAATACCTGTTCCATACGGTCTTGCGTACAAGCAGATTCCTTCAAATGCACCGCTGACTATCAAAATACTGATGCGCTGTTTGAAGTTGCCCTGCTTGCTGTTAAAGGGAATGACAGATGTCCTCCTCATTGGTTTAAAGGATGTTAAGCCCAAAACACACCCATGACTGATTAAGAAACATAAGAGCCACCTTTTTGCGCCAGGCACCTGACGTTTGATAACAAAACCACCCTGAATGTGGACTGGACAAACCCCTAAATGTATTTACGCTATTTGCTAGTGACCATTCATTTTATTTTGCTAAATTAGGGCCCAAAGTGTGTGTGAGAGAGAATAAGAGTGAGTGAAAGAGTGGGTATCATCATTTAACAACCAACCAACAGCAGGATCTGCGTTCACATGCACTCTGTGGCGAAACAAGTTTTTCTTGCTTGTAAGTTGCATCCATTGGGGGACAAGAGGTACATTTTATATAAAATAAATGTATTTATATTATTTATTTATAATTTGAATATACTGTTGACATACATCATAATAAAATATTAAAAAATAATTATGGAAGTTTAAATTTAAAATGAAAAGCTTTGACATTTCAAAAATCGCTTAAATTGCAATCTAATTAAACCCTTTAAAGCTATTGTTCATGCTAAACAGTTAGTCGCTATTTAAATTATAAAAATAATATAATTGGCACCTAAAATTATATACTCTTGGCCCTGAATCTGATCAAACTGGTCTCAAACAGAAAAGAGTCAAATGGTTTAACCAGTTACACCATTTGACATTTCTATTTAAAAGCAAAATTTGCAGGCATTATTATGGACAACTATGTACACACTTCACCTTTATGTGAATATTAAATTGTATTAAATACATTAAATTGAATATTTTATGATTATTATGATTTATCAACATTTTTAAAAGGTCATACTATTTGACATGTAACCTAAGCTTGCCTGGCCATGGCCTAAAAACACTATTATGTTACTTTAAGAGAGTTGCTAACCTTGACTCATAGCAGTTGGGGTCTTGAAGGGTCCTTCTCTATGACATAATTTCCTGTCAAATTATTCTCTGACATAATACATACAAAATTGCTCCTTAAATGGTGGTTACACCACTTGACATTTTAAGTGGTTGATGTGACAGACACGATTCCCCATATTAATTAAAACCTTCAGAACAATGGGGTTTCATTACTTGTATTAAATATTGAAACGTTCTTGTGCAAGATCATGCCAGATTATTTTAGAAGGGATTTTGGAGAGAATTTCAAATTTTTTTCAGCAAGTGTAATTATTTGGTTCATGTTTTTGTGGTTACACCGTGTTAACAATTTTACCCAAATTCAGTTAATACTCTTTCAAAATTAAATAAATCCAAAACTTTAAGATTAGGGTTTGATGAAAATGATATTTGAAAATAATTTGTCAAATTATTTTCAAATTTTAACAATTTTAAATGTATGTAAGCCATATGTAGACAAAAAAATGAGCGTCACGTCATTGACCCACATATACTTTTTTGATCCCGTGAAGGAAATTTGGTCTCTGCATTTAACCCAATCGGTGAATTAGTGAAACACAAACAGCACACAGTGAACACACAGTGAGGTGAAGCACACACTAATCCCGGCGCAGTGAGCTGCCTGCTTCAATGGCGGCGCTCGGGGAGCAGTGAGGGGTTAGGTGCCTTGCTCAAGGGCACTTCAGCCGCGGCCCACTGGTCGGGGCTCGAAACCGGCAACCCTCCGGTTACAAGTCCAGAGTGCTAACCAGTGGGCCACGGCTGCCCCACTGCTGTAGGCTACATTGTATTTGGGAAAAGCAAAAGGTATCAGCATAAAGTTTATTAAAAAAAACATAAAGTTGTTTATTAATTAATAAACAAAAATCTCTCTGTCAGTTCCATGCCAAGCTCAATCTTTTAAGAAATCAAAAAATAAATAGCGGGCAGATCAGGCTGGGTTCACCCAGCCTAGTCCATAGGCGCCCAATATTGTTTAATTTTCCGATTGAGATATCCACGCTCTGGCTATTCTAAATGCAAAAATGCATCAGGGAGTTATGACAAAACTGTAACTAACAAACTAGATCCTAATAGAGAGCTGTTAGCTTCCCTAAGCTATAGGTAGGCCTATAAGGTAGGCCTATTTACAACATAAATTGTCAATAGGCTATGCTGGCGACACAAATAAAATCTCCTTTGGAAACCAATGGCTTACGCCTTACAGTATCAAGCGGACTTAAACTGCCATATCGTGGCGAAAAGTTGTAATAAAATTCACGCAGCTCCATGAGTCAAGGAAAGCGTGAATGAAGTAGCCACTTCTAAATGGGACCCACTACACAGTAGTTTAAGGTGTGTTGCTAAAGCAGCCAGAATGAAATGAAGGTGTCATTGTTTGGATACTTCACACACACGTGCTTTTTAATCTCACAGACTACAACTACCAAGCTGGAATCAAAGCACATCGATTCCCCTCTCACACCCTGCACGCAGTTAAAACAAATAAACAGGCGTCTCAGTCTCACGCATGTACAGTGGGCATCGCTTTCAAATGGCCACTTCAGTCGCGCATTACGAGGCGTGAAGCTGCGTGAAGCTTTAGTACCACTTTCAGCCACTGTGCGTCGCTCTGACACTGTACATCGCTCTGTCAGTAGCCTGACTGCCGCCCCTTCTGAAAAAGCAGGAGGCTAGGCTACCTTTAAACGTAATTGTTACCGAGAGGAATCCCAGCCTACGAATTCAACATTCAACGTAATTAAACATTACCTCGATTAAGGCTACTTGGGTATGGCTTAAGGCTTGACTACACGGTGGTAGCGAAAATCGAAATCTGCTTTTGATAGCCTACCGGTGCCACTCCACAAAACGAAAAAATATCTTAATTTGCTGTCTATGTTATTGTCAGTGTTGCAATATGCAAATCAAAACAGTGTCTTAATTTGCGCTACTTCTTGACTGCAATGTAGTCAATTGACTGCTTGACATGTCATTTTTGTTTTTCTGTAGGTATACAATAAACAAATACATCTGCTTTATGCCGCAGAATTACATTCATATTTGGCTGACTGCAGACGCGCCACTTCCCTCCCCATATTCCAAGATTAAGATAGTAGCCTATACAAAAAGCACTTCATAGGCTACTATCATAAAAAAAATAGTTAAAACGAATAGCTATTTGCAATTTGACAAAACACTGGTCCTCATTTTGCGAGGACGATATGAGCCTGTTGTATTTAGTTAGATGTCCGAGTCACGCATAATGTTTGAAAACCACTGGCTCGTAATCACAATAATTTAACACACGACAGTTGGATAGCCTACTTCATCATGTCCCATGCCTACATTTTTGTGAGTAGCATAGAGATCGTTAAAAATAATAAAGTATGGCTCTCCGTTTGGGACATCGAAAACTTATATTTTTAATAGACTACCGTTGAAGATGCTGACTTGCAAAAGCCTCGGGATAACGCATTATCTCAACTATCATCAGTCATGCCCCTTGATCCAAGTGGGGAATGAAATAAAAGTTTGAGAACCACTGGCTTAACAAGTTACCTGCAGTCCAGAACACAGAATCTGTTGAAATATTCTGATGATCGGCGATGATATCGGCAAATGTTTGTTTTCCAAAGTAAGAATTTCACTTCACCATGCACCTTCGACAATGAATAGCTCATTACACTTGTTACTGTTAAACGTAGGCCTACCTGGTATCATTACAAACATTATTCTGTGTCCTAAAACTGGCATATTTTATGGCATTGTGTCATGTAAGTTCGTTGCAAAATCTAGAGAAATGTGTGAGGTGGTCAGCGGGGGACAATTGAGACACACATTGGATTGTGTTATTACTTGAACATTCCACACTATCCACAGCTGTGGTAGGCCTATCAGGGGCAGGAGGATTACTGTTAGCGCAGGCTTTAAATAAAATTCTTCAACAGAAGGCCTCAATGTTGTCTTGTTTGTGGAGCGCTTTGCTTCACTTCTGTAATCTCGGCTTCATTGCAAATGAGGGCTTCCCTCAATGACCCTCCGAGAATAAATAAAGCTTGAATGAATGAATGAATGAATGAATGAATGAATGAATGCAGGCTTGCCCAAAAATAAAGGCCTGTGGTTTTGCGAGCCTACAGTAAATAACAGACCCACCAGAATGTGCGTTATGATGCTTTTTACGAGCAAGATGTTTTTGGTACCCTCACGACACTGCATGTTCTTAAATAACAATGATCATCAGTAATATTCGACCATTAATTTGGGTAAATGGGCAAGCGTGACCACCTTGATTGGCTGATGATTGTAACGCTGGCATTATTCCAAACACCTCCCTTACGCATGATGAGTGACAGGTGACAGGTCTCAGAATGCGGCGCTACACAAGGGCGGAAGATGATGAATAACTGGGGCCGTAGGCTATTCACAAAGGCTTTTATCTTACTTTAGGAGTAGGCTACCCTAAATCGTGACTTGAAGATTTTAGCTTGGTTTTTTTTAAAGTTATTCACAAAGCCTTTCAGACAAATCCTAAACTAGGAGTGAGTCCTGGCTATGGATGACGCCATTACTCATGCACGAAAGCTTGACTGAAGTGACCACCTTGATTGGCTGACGATTGTAACGGGAATTCCAAACACCTCTTCCGATGTTGAGTGACAGGTGACAGGTCGGAGAATAATGGCGCTACACAAGTAAAGGAAGGACGGAAGATGATTAATAACTGAATAAAAAAGGCCTAGCCTAAATGAATAAAAGTAAGGCAAAACAAATAGCCTAGTAGCCTAATGAAACATAGGCCTATGGATTGATGCAGTAGCCTACCTTTGCAACATTATTAAATTAATCTGTCACCATATACCTAGGCTACGTTTGCAAAGAGGAGAACATTTTAGTTTGATTCACAATGAAACGTTACATTTCATTTACATGTTAACAATGCATGCAACAACGCATTTCAAAACATTGCAACGTAAAATGCCACAAAAAAGCTGTTTATGAATAGGTCTTAGTGAGTTAGGAGTCCTCTCAACTTAAGCTGTCCTAGACTTAGGTGCTACTTTTAGGTCTAAAATGCTTCGTGAATTACTTTTTGTGAAACAATTAGGAGTCCTAAAGTTAGGAGTGACACGCCCATTATTTTTAGGAGTTGCTCCTAAATTCGCCAGTTAGGAGCTTTAATTTGATTCACAATAATGTTACATTTAATTTACATGTTGACAATGATTAGCCTAGTTTTGGTTTGTTGTTGGCGGCGTTATTGGATGTTAGTTATGCCTACAATGCAAAATTGCTTCCTCACGATTGGAAGCTCCTGTAGCTGCATAGGATTTCAAAACATGGCAAAATGCCAAAAATGCCGCAGGTTTGTGAATAGGTCTGTGAGTAAGGAGTCCTCTTGACTTCTTTTAAGCTGTCAGAGGTGGGAAGGTGTGATTTGTTGGGGGCAGGGACGGATTAACTGGGCACAAATGTCTGATGGCCCCCCTTCCCCCCAGCCAACGTGAATTGGGTGGTTAGTTAATAGGCCTATCATGAAGATTTTTCCTGCCATCTAAAGCCCTCCTTACACTGACAGACTTTGGAAAGATTTGCAAAGATTTGGAAAAGATTTTTGAAAGACTACAGTCTCAAACCATCTAACATCTAAAGACAAGTAGTAGAGTTATAAGTCACAGACTATTATTTTGCAATGACTAGGGATCTTGCAGGGTCACTAATTACAAGACTGCAACTAGATTCCTTTAAATTATTACCCATGGTGCAATAGATAAACAGGAACTGAAATGATAGCCTACTAAACTCAGTCATATTTTCGTGTTTCTGCAGCATTGTTTCATGCGTGACATCCCTAACCGATATAGAGTTGTTCTGTCACGTGGAAGAGCCGACTAAATATGTATAAGAAATGACAAATATTATAAGAATAACAAATAATCATATAGGCTACAGCTGTCGCCTACTTTGCCCCTTCCTGTTTGGTGTTGGAGAGAGGTCACTATTGGTTTTTATAGTTCACGTCACTATTTGCATGAGCCACGACTAGAAAGACTTGCGATAATATCAAACATGTTTGATATTGTCGTAACGGCAAAACTAGAAAAGGACTGACTCCGACTGACTTAAAACCGCTAAGATTGGCACCTTACACTTAATGATCTAGTTGACGGGAGCGCGCCGCGATTCCAGTACAACTCCCATGATCTGTTTCGACCTCACTCTGACCGTCACTACGGTCTAAAAAAGGGAATGATCACCTTCGTTCTGCCTATCACCGAGACCATATGTCAACAAAGTCATGCCCATGACCTCCGGAAGCAGAACGACTTCGAGCTTGTAAATAGCGGAGATTGCTCCCCGGTTCAGTCTCTCACCTTGATCGCCTCATCTGAGACCTGTGATGTCGTGAGTAATGCTTTCACTGCTTTCTTGCTTTGACTGTGTTTGTTAGTCTGCATGTGGCAGTAACCTGTGTTTTTCAGGAAACTTTGTTTAACTTTGTTTAACTTGTTGACGCCTTTCCTGAGTTCACCCCATACCGCACGGCGGAGGGCTAGATGTGAAGCCTGCTGCCTGCGTTCATGCGCATTGCCGCGGGCCGCCGTTTCAGTGTTATTTTTCTTTTGTGTGTGCCGGTTTCGGGTTGTTGTTTGTTAACTACTGTGTACCTTATCTGGCTGTTGGCGGCTAGTTGGGCTTGGTGTGAGCCTGCTGCGCGTTCGTGCACCGGCGTGGGCCACCGTTATTATTTCTGTTTACTGCTCTGGCAGCTGGAACCTGTGTGGGCCTGATCAGCGTATGTGTGCTCCGGCGGCAAGGCTTAATGTTACTGTGTGCTTCTTGTTAGCTTTGTTGTTGTGTGCTAGGCTACTTGCAAAAAGGTAAGTTTAGCTGTTTGTGTCTGCTAGGTGCAGTCTTGCACTCCAGGTGCGGGCTGCTGTGTGTCTTTCTCCAGTTGTCCACTGGGTATGCGGCGCGGCGATCGCGTTGGCAAGACTGGTGGCTGCCTTCTTTCTGTATCTGTTGTGTACCCGTGGGCCGCTGCTGTCCACAGCTAGCTGGGCCAGTGTGAGCCTGCTAAAGCGTGTCCGACGCTGCTTCAGGCCACCGTGTACTGTATTACACCACTGCTGTATCTCTTTCACGGGCTGCTGCTTGCAGACCCAGTGCGTTAATACGGCCAAGGTAAGTGCCTTATTGTATTGTATTGTGTTGTATTGCATTGTGTTTTTCTGTGGTAGGCTATGGCGGCACACTACTGCAGAGTCTGTAGGGCCACGATGGCCCCCAATAACGGGCATAGAGAGTGTCCCGCTTGCCTTGGGGCCGCCCACCTCCTGGAGGATGTTGACAGCCCCTGCAGCGCAGCCTGTGACCTTCCTAGGGAGGAGCGGCTCCGCCCGGGCTGACCAGGCATGTGGCCACGCGTCGTGGGCCGGGACAGGCGGCTCACCCGACCCGACCATCCCACTCACCTCGTAGGCATGGCCGTAGCATAACGCACAAGGCGTAAACGGCAACATGAGTCCCCTTCCAGGCATGATCAGGTGGAGGTCCCTGGACCTGCTAAGCGCTCGGCTCCAGCTGCCGTGACCGAGGGTAATGGCACGGAGTCGCTTCAGATTCTCTCAGCTCTCCAGGCTCTGGCTAGGAGGATGGAGGGTCTCCAGGGCACGTCATCCCCTTCTCTGCCCCCTGGCCAGGAAGGTCTCTTCCCATCCAGGCCTGAGAGCCATGGTGCGGATGTTGATCTGGGTGATGTGGATGTGCTGTCGCTCCATGCCCCTCGTTCTACGATCGATGGCGTAAGCGGGGGGCGGCCTCCTGGATGAGCTACATTCAGACATGGTGGAGCCAACTGATGAATCCACGGTGCCAGGGGAGGTCCCCGTCGGCTCCTTGATGTCACGGGTGTTGAGTGCCTCCAAGATCCTGGGTCTTCAGACCCCTATGCCAGACATGGCTTCCCTTGGGGGCGTCTGGGAAGGCGTCTCGCACAGCAGCCCACCACCCTGTATACCCGTGGCAGTGGATTACACGAAGGTGCTGCGGACGGCATGGGGTAAGTCGCTACAGCGCCCCCAATTCAATCCAGGTTGCCGTCAGCTGGCAAAGGCTGCCTATCCGGCCGACTCAGGGCTAGGGGATATGCCACCAGTCGAGCAGTCCATCGCCGCCTGGACTTCCCTGGGGCCTGCCAATGCATCTCCCAATCCACGCTGCCCGCGTAAGGAGTGTGCCAAGACGGACCGTCTCGTATGGGCAACGCCCTGGCTATCACTCTGGCGGCTCTGCGAAAAACGATGAGCCCGGAGGACCATGATGCAAGGGCCCTGGTGGATGCCGCACTGTCAGCCCACTCCCAGCTGACGCGTGATGTGGGGAGTGCTATGGCCTCTGCGGTGCTGTGCCGTAGACAGGTGTGGCTTGCCCAAACCTCTCTCCCTGATGCCATCAGGACAGACCTGTTAGGTCTCCCCGTGGTGCCTGGGCATGTGTTCCATCCAGACTCCCAGGGGGTGCTGGACAGAGTGGAACAGGCTGGCTTCTAGAGAAACTGGTCAGCGTGTGTGTGCCACAGCATGGCTCCGGTTCCCCACAGGGGCAGCATCAGGTGGTATGGGCGGTGGCAGCCCGCCCGAACACCACAGGGTATCAACTATGCTGCCCCACGGGACCGGGCTTTGCGTGCACCAGACCAGAGCTCAGCCCCAACTCCCTGGCCCAGAGGGACAGCAAAGACCTCGACGGGCAGGCAGAGGTGCAGGCAGCGGTGGCGGTCCTGCCTAGGGATCGGGGCTGCCCGTTGATTGCCCTTCCCAGCTGTCCAGGACCTCCTGGGAAGGGATTGTGCCAGACTCTTGGGTTGTGGCTACGGTGACTCACGGTTACCGCCTACAGTTTCAACGGCGGCCCCCTACGTTTTCAGGGGTCAAGATGATGTCTGTGAAAGACCCCATTCCGTGCTTGTCAAGGAGGTCCAGGAGTTGCTTCTGTAAGGGGCCATCTCAGAAGTACCGCTGCACCACGGCACACTGGGTTTTATTCCAAATATTTTATTGTGCCCAAAAGAGGTTACCGGCCGGTCCCGCCGACCTCAGGCCCTTGAACCAGTACCTCAAGGTGCTGCCATTCAAAATGGTCCACGTTGGAATAGTGATTCGTTTCCATCCAGGAAGGGGAGTGGTTTACGTCTCTGGATCTAAAAGGCGCGTACTTCCACGTCCCTATCTGCCCAGCACACAGGTCCTTCCTCCGCTTTGCCTTCCAAGGCAGGGGGTGTTCGAGTTTCAGGTCCTCCCATTTGGCCTTTCACTGGCCCCAGAATTTTACTAAAGCGTGGTGGCAGCCGCTAGCTCCCCTGCAGGTCCAGGGCCTAAAGATCCCACCGCACCTGGGCGACTGGCTAATTTGTGCCCCATCTCAGGTGCAGGTGGTTCCGCGACACCAACACGGTTCTGACCCATATCCAGGCCCTGGGTTTCCACGGTCAACTGGAAAAAGAGCAACTTGCAGCCCCGCCAGCAGGCGGATTTCCCTTGGTGTCCTCCCGACTCGGTCAGCATGATGGCGTCTCTCACTCCACGGAGGGCAGACAGCTTGACCCGAGGCTCCTGACAGGCTTTCGGCTGGGCAGACTGGTCACCGCCCACAAAGTCCAGAGGCTGTTGGGCTTAATGGCAGCGGCAGCTCTGCGGTACTGCCATTGGGCCTGCTGAAGGCCGCGCCCTGCAGTGTTGGTTCAATGCCTTTCAGCTCCACCCGAGGCGACAGGCATGTGAAGGCGGGTGTCTCCTGCTTGCATCCGAGCCCTGCGTCCTTGGAGGGACAGGAGGTTCTTACTCCAGGGTGTTCCACTGGGGGCCTTCCTCACAAGAGGCAAGTCATCTCGATAGATGCTTCTCTGACAGGCTGGGGAGCTGTCTGGGAAGGGCTGTCAGCGAGGGGCGTGTGGCCTCCCTCCTGGACGTCAGAGCACATCAACGTCCTCGAGCTGAAGGCCATCCATCTCGCCCTGCAGAGGTTCCTGCCAGGGTTGCGAAGCCAACATGTTCTGGTTAGGTCAGACAGCACCTCGGCGGTGTATCATGTCAATCACCAAGGCGGCACGAGGTCCTGGCGGTGCCTCCAGGTGGCGGAGGAGTTGCTGTCATGGGCATGGCCGCGTCTGGCTTCAGTGAGGGCAGTACACGTTCCAAGCGTGGAGAACAGGGGCGGCCGGACATTCTCTCCAGGACCGGGCCACTCCTGGGGGAATGGAGATTGAACCCAGAGGTGGTCAGCCAGGTCTGGGCTCAGTATGGGACTGCACAAGTGGACCTGTTTGCGGCATCCGAACCCAGGTGCCCTGCGCCTGTGGGTTTGGCCCCTGCAGAGTCAGTCATTGAACAGCTAGCTGAGTCTGTGCAGGAGACTCTGAACAACGCCAGGGCTCCTTCCAGTTTGCATACCGAGCCAAGCGGTCTACAGAGGATGCAATCTGCTCTGCCCTCCACCCAGCCCTCACCCACCTGGAAAAAAGAGACTCATATGTGAGATTGCTGTTTATAGACTTCAGTTCTGCATTCAACACCATAATACCACAACAACTCATCTGCAAACTCGACAAACTGGGACTCAGTACCTACCTCTGCAACTGGCTACTGGACTTCCTCTGTCAGAGGCCCCAAGTAGTACGTGTTGGCAACAATACCTCAAGCAGCATCACACTGAGCACAGGGGCCCCCCAAGGCTGCGTGCTCAGTCCGCTGCTCTTCACCCTGCTAACGCATGACTGCACTGCAACCTACAGCAACAATCACATAGTGAAATTTGCTGACGACACAACTCTGGTGGGTCTCATCACCAAGGGCGACGAGACTCAATACAGGTTGGAGGTCGACCATCTGACCCGTGGTGCAGGGACAACAACCCCTCCTGCTGAGCGTCCAGCAAGACCAAAGAGATTGTTGTTGACTTCCGGAGAGGTCACACCCAACACCTGCCACTGACCATCGACGGTGCTGTGGTGGAGAGAGCGAGCAGCACCAAATTCCTGGGGGTGCACATCAGCGAAGACCTCTCCTGGACCACCAACACTGCATCACTGGCGAAGAGAGCTCAGCGCCGCCTGTACTTCCTGCGGAAACTCAGGCGAGCAAGTGCTCCACCAGCCATCATGACCACATTCTACCCGAGGGGCACCATTGAGAGCATCCTCTCCAGCTGTATCGCTGTGTGGAAGGAAGCTGCACTGAATACAACAGGAAAGCCCTGCAGCGCGCATAGTGAACACAGCTGGAAGGATCATTGGTGCTTCACTCCCCTCCCTGAAGGACATTTACACCACCCACCTCACCCGCAAGGCGACCAAAATTGTGAGTGATGCAAGTCACCCCGCTCACAATCTGTTTGATCTACTGCCCTCTGGGAAGAGGTACAGAAGCCTGCGCTCCCGCACTACCAGACTCACCAACAGCTTCATACACCAAGCTGTAAGGATGCTGAACTCTCTCCCTCCTCCCCCCTCCACCCTCAGCTACATAACATCCTGGACATTGGACCCACAATGGCCGCCTGCACTACTCCACTTGCACACTTGAACACTTGCACACTTGTACACTTTACAACTTGGTGTTGTTGTCCTGAAAACACAACACTTCTGCTGCTCTTACATAACTTGCACCACTATGCCACTTTCTTCATTACTCAGGTCAAACAGAACTACCCAAGCCTCTTATTGGCCTGACTTTGCACTAGTTTTTATTGACTGTCTATGCACAATTTCAACAAAATTTTGCTGCTCTTATTTTTCATTATTATATGTGCCCTCTTATTTACTTATTTACTTACTTTTTTGTTTACTTGAATGTTATGTTTGTCTGTGGACTTAAAATTGGTAAAATATGTCTTGTCTTCACCGTGGGATAGTGAGAAACGTAATTTCGATCTCTTTGTATGTCTGGAACATGTGAAGAAATTGACAATAAAGCTGACTTTGACTTTGACTTTGACTAGAGCTTGCTATGCACTCAGGTAGAGGATCTTTTCGGATTGGTGTGCCAGCTTGGGTCTTGAGCCAGCGGTTTGCCCTGTGCCACAAATTTTGCGCTTCTTGCAGTCCTATTTGGATCAAGGCAAGGCGGTCAGTACTGTGAAGGTTTATGCCTCGGCCATTTCAGCCTTTCACAGCCCATTTTAGATGCAGATCTGCGATCTTTGTCTAGCTAGCTTTCTCCTGGCTCTTTGTTCGGCCAGGCGCGTCGGGGAGCTGTGCGCCCTCTCCGTCAGCGAAGACTGCCTGAGGTGGCAGGCAGGGGGCACTGGCGTGTCACTTTGGCCTAATCCAGCCTCAGGGGCGTTGCTAGCTATTGAAAACATTCGGGGCTATAGCCCAGAAGTTAGAGTCCTTTTTGTCCTGGGGTTCGGGGGTTTCTCCCCCGAGAGATTTTGAAAATCGGGCTGATGAACATGAAATTTTAACCTACTTTGAGAATGAAAAGGAAGGCCAATCGTAATGACTCACATCACAGCATTCCGAATATTTTGAAGTTTAGTGTAAGGAGAACGTCTCTTCTGCCAAAGTGCACCACATACAACACCCAAAATATGACATTAAAATAGCCTGTAGAATAAACATCGTCATGCACCTCTGTCAAGTGCACAGGTGTGAGCGTTAGTCTCGGGATAAACATTTGGACGTCATCACCTTCAATTAATGGGCTATGGGTGCCTTGAAAGCAATGCATTTGGGTTGTGTATCACGAACTTCTGCCCAAAGAAAAAGTTCCATTCTGTCAAAATCAAGCCCAGCATGCATTACTTGGAAGCCCCCTCAAATGAGGTCAGGTTTACCATATTTACTGCCCATGTGACCATGATTCAATAGTAAATCCGCGATATATTGAAACTGCAGTCTTGTTTATTACCGCGATGTATTTCAAATGATCACTGAAAGTATAATATTGGACACAATTACTGGATTGGTGAAGGGGAATAGCTTGATGTTAGGTATTATAGCCAAAGTCCGTCTGTGAAAACCGCTTCGCTCCTCATTCATTCAACTCTGCTCAACTTTTGCGCTTGCTCCGCTCAACTCGCTGCTGAAGGTCACATTCGACCGTTTCTTGGAATTATACCAGCGTCAGTGAATGAATAAGTCTGCACTGCTAACCTGTGGTAAAAAGACTGGCAGCAACTACTATACTGTCATGGAAAACAATTTTTGTTGGTGGTGAAGAATGTGATTCCATTCTACAGAACCAAGCGTAAGTTAGTGTCTCTTTCTAGTTATTCAAACAAAGTGTCCTTCAAGTTAGTGAGGTGCAGTGGTAGCCTGCTAGCTAGTAACATCAGACCAGCATTGATCAACGTTGTCTTTGAGGGGCTGCGTTTCCGCGAACCTGAGCTGATCAAAATGTCCTCCTGTGTTGCGGAGATGATGACACACTGTGAGTTTCCACTTCTTTTTTTTTTTTTTTTAAGAAACTTCTAATATCCATTTGTCCTTCTGTACACTTATTTCGCTAAGGCTAGTTAGTAGAAGCACGAAACAGCAATTAGTAATAGCGTAGAGGAGAAGGTACTTGAAATTGTAACATTTTGCAACAAATGATTCTAAACCTGCCCAGATCGTCAGATTTTCTTGCGCTGCTGTTAATGCACACAATGGACACAAAACACAAAAGTCTCTTTCTTTGGGGCTATTTATTTCATTCACGATTAGAGTTTTTGTTGTTGTTGTTGATTGACCCATAGATCGGGGCTATCCCAGAGAATCCGGGGCCCCGAATGCCCAGGTGTAACGACGCGCCTGTCCAACCTTCCTGCCTAAGGTTCTAAGTCAACAGTCTATCAACCAGGTTCTGGAGCTGACCCAATTCCAGCCGTCTGCTGCCTCACAGGCAGAAGCGACAAGTTGCTCACTCTGTGCCCAGTCAGGGCTTTGAGAGCTTATCTGGCCCACGCACGCGCAGTCGTTGAGGAGGGAACACACTCAACTTTTTGTCTGTTATGTGAAGCAGGGACTACCGCTTTCAAAAGCGGCTGTCGCGTGGCTGGTTGAGGTTATTTCCCATGCCTACCAGGCTCTGGGAATGCCGGTCCCCCGCCGGGTACAAGGGCTCACTCCACCAGGGTATGGCTCGTCTTGGGCTGCCCTTAAGGGGGTACCCAAAGCGATATCTGTGCAGCGGCTTCATGGGCGCCTTGCACTTTTACCAGGTTTTATAGGGTGGACATCACTTTCGCCCAGCTCGGTTGGCGGCGCTGCCCTCATGTCCATTGACCGGCGAGGTTTTTAATGGTTAGCTTAGAGCTCCTTGCGACTAGTGACGGTGAGAGTGAGGTCGAAACAGATCGTAAGTTACTCATGTAACTATGGATCTGTGAGACCGAGGGATGACCGT
Source organism: Alosa alosa (assembly GCF_017589495.1). NCBI lineage: Eukaryota > Metazoa > Chordata > Actinopteri > Clupeiformes > Clupeidae > Alosa > Alosa alosa. The sequence goes on from NC_063209.1 coordinate 1,480,109, forward strand.
CACTATCCTTGTCGCTCGGACCATCCTGAGGCGCTCAAGGTAGGAGACTGAACCGGGAGCAATCTCCGCTATTTACAAGCTCGAGTCGTTCTGCTTCCGGAGGTCATGGGCATGACTTTGTTGACATATGGTCTCGGTGATAGGCAGAACGAAGGTGATCATTCCCTTTTTTAGACCGTAGTAACTTACGATTTCTGTCCGACTTACGATTTCTGTCCGACTTCTTAGTCGCCGACTGTGAAAACAGACCAAAATCGTACAATGTAAGGCCGCCATTAGGCACGAGCGCATCTGTGAGGCCAAGCCTCACCAAGTAGCTTGTTTACAACTAACATTCCATTTAATTAAACTGCTTTATAGGCTATGCCGAAATAGTTTTCAACATTTTGAATATTAGTGTCGGATTGAATTGAAATGTTCTCAAAGTAGCCTTATGGCTGAAAGCTGCTTAGGATCCCCGTCAAGCAATATAACCATACAAACGGGCGCTTCCTGCACTCATTGTTTCAAAGGAGTAATTTTGGCTTTGTCAGAACTGAAGAGCTGTGACGGACCACGACGCGGTATGCCAAATGAAAATAAATTAACATAACACAACACAGACCCAGCTTCTCTCGCGTCAGTCACTGACATGAGCGAAACACAGAACCAGCTTCTGTCCACGGCAGTCACTGACAGTAACCTAGAATAAATGCATGGGGAAAAACACTTCCCCATGACAAAGATATCGTAAAACACTGAAAGTTAATATTTTGTCACTAGCAACATACATCTGTCAAATGTGTTATGTTCCAAGTAGCCTAGTGCGTAATTCTGCTTCATAAAGTTGAACAAATACATTTGCTTATTTCACAGAAAAATATAAATAGCCAGTTAGAGTCTACAGTGCAGTTGGTAAGTTATGGTAGGCAAACTTGGAGTGAACATACAAACAGGGGAAATTCTTTCTCTAGTCGCTGAGTAGCCTCAGGTGTGCACGTAGACATAAGGCCGAACATGCAAGCGCCAATGAATCGTGCTCTCACGACAATCACGCCGTTAAACTTAAATAGGTTAACATCACTCTGTTCGACTTCAAGCAAGGAAAACGATGATTTGAAGACATCTGTTTCATTGGAAGGGCAAGGGGTAGCAACAGGGCAACACAGAGACAGGCCCGATGGCAGGGCTGTTATGAGAGTATTAAAATATGGGATATTCTACGGGAAAACATTAAACCGCCAAAACAGGGGGGAAAGTTAAAATACGTCATACACACGGAAAAAGTTGGCATGCATTGTTTCGGTCCCCGTGCACAGGGATTATTTGTCATATTATTAATATCATCGTTGCACTCGGAGAAAACCAGAATGTTTAATTTGTCCTGCGTTTCTTGTAGGCCTACGGCTGCAAACGGGATTCACTCGCAGTTAACTTAATATTTCTTTATTAGGGCAGGGCAGGCATATTTCTGGCTATTAAATTATTTCTAAACCAATCTGCTAGTGAAGTCTAAGTAGGGTTTTCCAGGCTCCATTTCTTTTTACGAGACACCCTGGTCACTTGAGACATATACCGGTTGTTTGGGTTGTTGCAGCGTCGTTGCAGCGTCACTGGAAAAATACAAATTAAAGTCGCGTGATCCTGTTGTTGTCGGAGTAATTAGGTGATGTCACGTGAGTGTTAATGGTCAATCTCGTAGTACGCTACACTTTAAATGCTTCCTACACTTTTCTTGTGCATCTTCAGTTCCCTGCTGCCTTTTGTCTTGTCCCCTGTATCTCCATCTACCTTGGGCCACGTCTTCCTGCCTTCCTGGTTCCTCTTGCGAGTCCCCGAGTGTTTGTTTCCACTGCCTCGGGCACTAGTTCTACCACACGGAGTAGCCAACAGCCATACCGAACACCGTGGATTGCCTGGGTGTGACTGTCAGTGCTGTTTTGCCTCTAAGTTAATTTGATTAACCTATTTTGATTTGTTTGTGTCCTGTTGTGTGCGCGTGTTTGTGGCCTATCGTGGGTCTCCGTCTCGCTCCCTTTCGTCTTCGCTGCTGTGATCGTAGGCCTGGGAGGGGCGTGGGTGTGTCTGTGACGCGGTGTGTGAGCCTCTGAGGATAGTTGCACCCTTACTTCTCCTTTCTATTTCCTGTGCTGAAGCAACTGGTATAGCTAACTTAATAGGGGTAAGAATTTTACAGACTGAAATCAGTAGAGCAATTCATTTGTGGACTCAACGCTATATGGTGATAGGATTAGTCAGCAGGGGTACCCCCTTCACACGTTCGTGTGTTAATTCTAATTGCACCTGAATCACATGTAGCACATTTGCAGAATCAGATTTGCTGTGAGAGAGCACCAGGTGATAACTGCCTATTGGGAGCCTATACGGTTTGTACCCATCCCATCAGCAGCGTCGTCATCCACATTAACATTTTAATAATAACTCCAATCAATAAATATGTATTGTTGCTTGTACCATCTGTTGTGGAAAATAAATTATATTTTATAAACTGGAATATCCTAATGATCGCTTGCTTTTCAGCTTCAGTCCTTAATAAATTTAAATAAAATATATTTATTTAAATTGCAGACCACGTCTCTGTCCTATCTTTAGGAACTGTGGGGTACCTCTGTTATTTTGTGTGACTGGGTATAAAACTGATTTGGGGGCATTGCACTCCGGTCAGACATGGTACTTTGTTAGATACAGCTTACAATCTTTCTGTGGTGATACTGAAAGAGATGCTCAAATAGACTACAAGTTCAAAATTACACCATTCACACACATGCATAACTGCAGTGTCACATGATCTGCAGTGCTTGGGAAAAAGAGTGTAGGCCTTCTACTGAAACTCATAATGTTCAGAGAAAACAATCTGGTAGGAGTCTTTGTCATAAGCTAGCTCTAGGTGCCATTTATTGGTCCCAAATGCAGACTTAATTTGTACATACTAGTATGCCCCACAACATGCCTTTGTCATTTTATCATAATCAGATTTAGGCCTAATGCATACACCCACAAGTATTCAGATCTGTTATACAAACCAAAGCAGGCAATATCTGAAAAAGATTATAGCTTTTTAATACAGAAATAAAATACAAATGTCGGCATATGTGCATCACATTATGTAACTAGAAGATCAAGGCTATATCTGCATAGGAGGAAAAGCACATTTTAAATGGAAAAACCCAGATGAAACAAAAACTCAACAAGAAATAGCCTACTTTTGTTTCTCCCTTAGGCATAGACCACATGAAGGCACTTTCACAGACATGTACAGAAATGAATGAATAGAGCACACACGTTATATGTGTGTGCACGCGTGTGTGTGTGTGTGTAAATTCGGCGCTGAGACGGAAGCAAATATTATGCTATGGTTTATTATTTGAAGGGTTTTCATTGGAATGGCTGGCATTCTGAGCATTTCCTGTGGAAAGTTTTCTCTACCTAGGGGAATAAACCATCAACGAATATTTGAGTTTTATTTCAGCTAACCTAAATCTATTTTAGTCTAGTTTTGTGTTTTAGACCTAGATACAATATAAAAGTTTAAAAGCTCCGTCAGCACGGAAGTATGTTTTCTCAGTTCTCTTCTAACAATTGAAGTCTGTCCTCTCCGTATCGTGGACTGCTGTGTCCTGTCTCTATGGCCTCACAGTCATCGGTGAAATACACGAGATCCTGTTGGGAAAACGGAGTGTTGAATGATAAACTCACAGACATCAGATCTGAATATCAAAAAAGCAAAAGACCGACTTACACGGTAGCAAACTCTGTTGATGATTGTATATAAGTTTCGGACTTTGCGCTGCAGAACAGTCACTCTAGGACGCGCTCTGCATTGAGGTGTAGGTAGGTTCTCCACGACATAAAGAAAGTCTCTGAGTTTAGGCATGACGCAGGAATTCTGGGAATATCACAACACAAACAACAACAACAACCAGAAAGTTTGACAAATTGACATTAACAGCTGTCGAATAATGTTTAGAAAATACTTACATAAAAGCTACTTTAGCCTACTTACGTGCACGTCTATAAACAGCTTTGGCAACACCTCAGCGCAGTCCTTCTGCGGGGAGACCACAGTTAGGTAACATAATGTTGAAGCGATTATCAAAGATATCGGTGAAGTCAACGCTAATTATTGCAAAGTTACTCACCGTGCGGTGATGTTTATGTAATTTGTGTAATGTATCCATTATTTCCTTACTTAGCCCTAACACTCTAGAGTAACATGTCGGCGGGGCACTTTCAGCTATCCATACGTACGTTACGGCGACAATCAAAGTTGCAAGCCCGACTTTCATTATTGTTTTGAGTTTTTTGTGATGATGTAGGCTGCACTGCAATGTTCAATGCACCACTTATACTTCACTGTATTGCTCAAGAATGAAGAAAATTGCTGTGACGTCATGCGAAATGTTTGCTATCAGCGAATTGGGGTAGGCCTACTTTTCGGTGTAATGGGAGACTACTTGAATGTGCCTCCTCCATGAATGTGCCTCCTCTTCCTTGATGCTCCCGTTTACTCCGACTTCAGATGGAGTTCTTCTGTAGAAAACTGCGTCATGAAAGCTGGGTATTCATCCAGTTAATATTTCATGTGCATTCATGAAAATTCGTCTGAATTTAAAGAAGTCATGTCATATGTAACTTGGTTTGTGTTTAACTGACCGCAAGGCTGAGCCCTGCACCTGCCCAGACCTAGCCTATACCATAAACTTGAAGCAAGTTCGGAATGGGAGTTGAATGTGCGAGTAAGGCAACAGCCCAGATAGCAAGAGGCTGGCGGACCACTGTCGGTCCATTGGTGGCATAGTTGACGGTCCACTCGCATTTTGCTCATCGGTTCTCTGGCGGTCCGCTCCAGACAAATTGCCCAATATTGTGCCACTATTGGTCTAAAATATTTGTCATTTGTTTAGTTGTACTCATTGTTATTAACCGCTATCTGCCAATCTGATTTTGCTATCTGGGAGTAGGCCTAGGCCTATATAAGCTGGAGTTTTATTTGCAACAAACAAATAGGCATTACATTCAAGCCACACATCTGAACGGTTTATAAAATAAGATGAAATGGGTAACGAGTTTAAAGCGTTACTGTAATTTAGTGACTTTATTAGGTAACGAACGCATTACGATAAAACAAAATCAGTAATTAGTTACAGTTAGGCCTACTAAACAACTGTAACGTCCATTCCTGCATAGCCTACTCACAATCTCTCTAATATATTGACTTATTTTCATAGCAGCACAGTGATTGCTTATTTAAAATATACATTAGCCCATATAGACCCTACATTATTTCATTGTACAGTTGTGCGCAGGGTAGACGCATTCTCTCCCACCGCTCTCCCTCAAACAGGTTGGCTTCAGCCTGCACCTCCCCAAATCAAAACAGTGACTTGTGCAAGGACTGTTATGCAGATTACAACTGCAGTAGCCTATACAACTTTGTTCAAAATTGATCCATTCAAGTTAACTTTGCAAAGTTATCACAACGTCGTCAATCGCAAACGCTAATTTATTCAAACGTCTCTCTACCGATATTAATTTGCGGGGGACGAAAATAACTTTTATTTACTATACGGCAAAAAACGTTGTTGGCGATTTAAACGAGCCTATCTAACGGACGCTTTTAATAGGCTACAACATTAGAGGCTTAGGCAACTGCATGCCCACGTTCTGGTTCATAAATAATTTCCCTACTTTCAACTCTTGACTGCACTGTAGCCAATTGACTGCTTGCCACTAGGTTATTTATATTTTTTGTAGGCTACAATAAACACATGTATTCCTTCAAATATGCAGCAGAACTACGCTTGGCCAGCCTACAGAACGGCCGCATTTTGGAGAGAAAATGAGCAATCGGTAGGCTATTTGTGGTGGGTTACCAGCAAACAATGTTTAGGCCTACCTGCATTAACTCAAGACTTCAAGTCATAGTATAAAACGTTTTCTAAAGAACAAAAACAGAAAGGATGCAGGCAGCAAATGTAGAGGAGTCATTTCCGATGGAAGAACAAAATGCTGAATGAAGCCCAAAGCTTTACTGATGTTAGCACACCCATGGGCCATGACGGTAAAAGAAAACTAAACAAAAGGTAAATATAGCAAAGGTGGCAAAATTAATTTAGGCAAAGCTATTGTTAGGCGTGAAAGTAGGCCTATGCTATAGCTGACAAATGCCAAACTTGAAAATGCAAATATTAACAAGAGACACCAACTCAAAAGTAAAGTAACAAAGTTACTTTCCAAAATGACTAACAAGCATTACAATTTAAGTGTTAACACACACAAAGTGTTAATTTTAACACCAGCAAAGTGTCTATATGCATCCACTCTCTCCAGTGTTAAATTAACATGTTAGTTATGTTATTAAATAATTTTAGTTGAATCAACACTCTATATTGTTAAAACTCAACACAACACCAATACTATACAACACTTTATGGTGTTATATTCACACTACACTGGTGTTAGTGTTAAGATAAAATGTTAAAAAGAACACTGCTTTCTTCAACACCAACACCAGTGTAGTGTGAAGACAACAAAACTCTGTTGAAAATTACTAATAGTTAACACTACTAGGTGTAAATACCTATAACACTAGCTGGTGTCAAATTCCCCAATACCCCACTAACTGAAATAAAAGACAAATTGCAGAAATTTTAGAAAAAATGACCTTTGTATTAAATCATTTGACAATTCAATGCACACCGGACAAAACTGCAGTAGGGCACAATATACATTCTTTTGCCATTTTCAGGTGAAAATATCTTTATTAAACATAGGCATTTCATTTTTAACACTTCAAACATTCAAACACAACAAACATTCCAATCTGGTACTGTGTTCCATAGACATAACGCACACCAAGAACATGCTCTACTGGTTCCACGATTTACCATTTTTTTTCTCAAAATGTCTTTGCCTCTTAGTTTCAGTATTGAGGAATGAAAAATGGATTTTCAAGCTGCTCAAAACAGTCTAACTTCATTTTGAGTTTGTTCTGTTACCTCAGATGAAAGACATTCAAGAACAGTGTCCAGGGGAAAAGGGAAAAGCAGCAACATGCTAATGTAACAGGTGAACATTTTCAAACCTCAGTATGATCAACTTTTGCCCAGATTTCCTTGACCCGTGGACTCTCTTTTGTAGTGCTGACGTCAATCCCATATACGGTAGTCTGAATGAAGGTGTAGAAGTTGCACAAGGCCTCATCGTAGGATACAGCAAAGACGAAGTGGGCCTTAAACAGTTCGTCGAAGGCAGCCGCAGCTGTCTGTGCCACGCAGGGAATGGCCTTTTGATCGAGGATGACGTAAAACTTCTGGATACTACTCTTCTTTTCTCCAACACAGAGGAGGAAGGGCTGTGCTGATCCAACTCTGTCAAGGAATGTCACCATGCTCGTCCCCACCTAAGAGTGTTGGAATAGAAATGAGGAACAGTATTTTGTGTTTGTTTAAACACCAAAGAGGCAGAAAAAAAAACAATCTCTACCTTCCTTTAGCTAGATCATCTAAACACCTCAATGACATGGCACATTAAAGGCAGAGCTTTTTTGGGATCTACTGAATATCTATTCAACCAAAGATAGCATTTTGTTTTTGTTTTTTTTGTTTTTTTTTATATCATACCTTCGTGTTTCTTTTGTGGACATTTTCAGCTTTCTTTTACATTATTGGTTAAAAATGATAGAAGAAAAATGAAATGGCACAACCCAGAAAAAGATTATTTACAATTTATTTAAATTTGTCTTAATGGCAAAGGCCACACCCAATCTGCGAGCACTTAATTTTTCTGGGCTGTTCAAAGAACATCTCTAAGGCTCTTTGGTAATTGAATTGAACTGTTGGTGGGCCATTAATGCTGACACGCATGCACGTAGCCAGATGCTCTCCTTGTAGTCTATTTCTCAGTCCCAAAACAACAAACCCACGTATAAAAAAGTAAATACTCACTTTTCTTCTACATCACTCCCACAGTTACCATACAACTCACTCACAATTAACTTCGAAAAGGACCTAGGCTACTTGATTGAAGTGCGACCGTTAATCTCACCGTCCAAGAGAACGCTGAAGTTATGAGAACACGTCTTTCTGATAAAGAGAATGTAGGCTCCTATGTCTAATGCATAAACGTAGAAAAGGTCTGTTTGTGATAGCCTATTATAGCTAAGTGGACAGAATTTAGGCTATACGTATATGCCAACATATGCTCATATTTCCTTTAACTATCAGAAAGTTTAAACAGGCCTAGACTGTGTTCGCCTAGCTTTCCCATGCAAACATTACATGTAGCCCTACGCTAACGTTACAAGTCTAGGCTACAACGTTAACGTTAAGACCATACACCTTGTAGCACATTGGTTTACTCTATTGCATTACTTACGTTTTAATAATTTGTCGTTGAATGTTGATGGAGGCTCATCTTTGGGAAATCAGCTCTCTGGATAAAATTGTCAGCCGGACAAGAGTTCTCAGAGTTGGACGACACGGACGTAAATCCAATCAGCAGAAAGAACCGCATCACAACAGTAGTCTAAATCGCAACAAACTTTTTTTCCCCCATGTTAAATTCATTTCGGTAATCATGAATTGGTTTCTTTTATTTGATGTAGGCTAGGAGAGGAGGATGCATGTTTCACATTAGTGTCAATGTGTCAGAGCAGGCTTTGGATCAGAGGAATTGCTCAAGCTTAACATATGGCATAGGCTACAAGCGAATTCCACGGCATACAAACAGCCGTGATGAAATATAACTAATATCATTTTTATTGTCACCAGGCCTATAAGTAGGCTATTTATTGTGTAACCTACAAGTGAACGATGACACCATAGGCTACACTGTGGCGGAGCAAGACCCAATCAGTCGGATAGCTAAACAATGTAACCGTGTTCAGAACGTAGGCTAGCCATATGGGCTGCAGACTTGTCTTTGGGCTTGTAATCACCTGACACATCATGCCGCATATATGTCCTGAATAATGAGAGGCTAAGTGCGGATTTGATGCACTTAACTTACTCAAGACTTTCAGAAAACAATTTCGAGATGACGTTGGCCGTTGTGCTTTTCCAGTGTGTTAAGTGAATCTCGTGATATTATGTTGCAGCGGCGCTGAAAATCCAGCGGCGGCGCTGCGCCGCTGTTAAATACACTGTAGGGGAAACACTGTGATACATACCCTTCTTGTCACTGTGCGTGCAGTAACTCAGTCTGATGCGGTTAGCCTAGATTAGCATTTAATTCATTGACCAACTAACCTAAAAAAACAGAACGCCAACATCGTCCTATTTGAATAATATGACATATATAATTACAATGTGTAGAAATTTAAATGTGAAATGACTATATTCTAAGCATGTACATGCTTGGAACTACATTCTCATTCAGGCAAAGTATAAGTATATAAATTTAGTCTCTGCATTTATCCCAATCCGTGAATTAGTGAAACACACTCAGCACACAGTGAACACACAGTGAGGTGAACACACTAATCCCGGCGCAGTGAGCTGCCTGCAACAACAGCGGCGCTCGGGGAGCAGTGAGGGGTTAGGTGCCTTGCTCAAGGGCACTTCAGCCGTGTCTACTGGTCGGGGTTCGAACCGGCAACCCTGCCGCTGCTACTTGGGATTTGCAGAAGGAACACTGTGCTTTTTAGGTGCTGCATGCAAATCACTCTGCCCAACTAGTAGTGCTTCGCCTGAATTAGAACATAGTTCCAATGCTTAGAAAACACTGCATCTCATTTTACATTGGTATTTGTAGCCTATATGTTGTAACTATACAAGTCACAACATGTAAATGGGAAAATGTTGGAGTTCTTTTGTCACTTTTGAGAGCTATACTGTAGGCTTGTTGCTTCTGTCCACCTCAATGAGCTGTGCTACAGTAAACTAGGCTAACAGTGGGTGTGTCAGACTGAGTTACTGCACGCAAAGAGGGGTATGAATCATCTTATCTAACTCTGAGGGAGACGATAAATAATAAATAATTTCCCCAAATGTTGGTGTGCCCCTTTAACTGCTGTGAGGGGGAGATACACACAGCTGACCAAGAAAGTGACAAATCATAAGCAAATGAAGTGTTAAGAGGCAAAGCAATATTCAGTCACTGTTTATGTCCAGAACGTACCTTCATGAACTTGACCACATGGTCAGTCGCTTCAGTGGCTCTGATTTTCCCATGTCTTTTTCCTTTTATGGTTGGAGGCAAGAGATGAACGAGCAGGAGGATAGCTGCCAAGTCACTGTCCCATCCTAGTGGATTAGAATGGCAACAACCACATCGAATGAGTATACACAGACATAGTTCATGTGCGCATATGAAGAACACTGGCAAACACAATCCGTGGACACTTACCATAATCATTTGATTCCTCTTGAGCAGACAGAAGGTCATCCACATGAGTACCAGGGCGAAGGCCTTCGCTGACAGTGAAAATCCTAGGTTTGTAGAATGTTGGCCATTTTGCAATAAACTTGCCTTAGATGTCTTCTCCAAATAGCATTGTGAAGTCTTGGTTAATACAACAATATTAATCGTCTTGGCCAATGGAAATTTTTGCAGAGGCACGAAGTAAGCAGCCTTTGAAAAAACGATCCACAATGAAATGATGAAAATGACTATTACCTCTGGGAAGCCCTGTGATAAAATCCATACAAATGTGGGGCCAGGCACGGTGAGGGATGGGGAGTGGAAGCAGCTGTCCAGCTGGATGTTGTGTGGAGGATTTTTGTCTGGAAAAGGTCTGCCACAAACTCTTTGACATCAGTAGTGATACTGGGCCACCAAAAACATTTTTTGACAAACTCTAGGGTTCGGTCTGCTCCTGGATGCCCCACCAATTGGCAGCTGTGTCCCCACTGTAAAACATCAGACTGCACAGAATGGGGAACAAACAGGCAACCTTCAGGAGTATCCTCTGGTGGGGGTGTTGGACCTTGGGCTTGACGAACCTTCTCTTCTATAGCAGTTCTCACTGGGGCCACAATGCAAAGTGAGGGAAGGATTGGTTAGATAGATAGATAGATAGATAGATAGATAGATACTTTATTGATCCCCAAGGGGAAATTCAGGTTCTGGGTCACGGTCTTCTTCAGATGGGTCAAACTGCCGAGAGAGAGCATCCGCTATTTATTATCTATTTTTGGAACCTGAACGGTATGACAAAGTAAAATCTTGTAAAAACAACAGTGACCACCTAGCTTGGCGGAGATTCAAGCGCTTAGCCTCCTTGATGTTCTTATGATCCGTCCAGACCATGAACGGATGTGTGACCCCCTCTAACCACTGTCTCCATTCTTCTAGTGCCAGTTTTACTGCTAGTAATTACCGATTGCCCATATCATAATTCTGTTCTGCTCTAGAGAATCGGCGAGAGATGTACTTTGCCATCCCTCTCTAACCTCTGGGAGAGAATAGCTCCTGCTCCAATATCGGAGGTATCCACCTCCACAATGAATGGTAAGTCAGGGTTGGGATGCGTCAAGATGGGGGCAGTGGTAAACCTGTGCTGTAGTTCCTCAAAGGCTTACTGGGGCGCAGGGGTCCAGAAAATCCTGGAAGGTGCCCCTTTCGTGAGTGCAGTGATTGGGGCTTTCTTTAGAAGTTGGCGAACCAACCTCTGTAGCGCCTCTCTGACATGTTAAATATGGTCCTGTAAAGACTCAGAAAAGATAAGGATGTCATCCAAGTAAACAAAAACAAAACAATTCAACATCTCTCTTAAGACATCATTGATAAGAGCCTGGAAGACAGCAGGACTATTAGACTACCCAAAAGACATTACAAGATACTTATAGTGTCCACTACGAGTATTGAATGCTGTCTTCCATTCGTCCCCCTCAGAGGTGGGCACAAATACATCAAAAACTATTTTGTTACAAACTACAAATACTGACTCATGAAATTTAACAAAATTAAATATAAAATACTGATGTGAAAAATGTATTTCATTTAAATAAGTACGTAGTAATTTGAAAATACAAAAATACCCACACAATAATCATGGTATACAAACTTTTAAAAGAAACTGCAAGGCATATTATTGAAAACATATCCCCGATGAGACAAGAAATACTATTTTCTCATTGGCTGGCAGGTACGGAGCCCAGGAGGTGTCACTGCAAGATATTTTTGTGTATCGAGAGAATGTGCGCTCATTTCAATATTAAATTCTAAATTGTAGTCTCATTTTACTATATTGTATGCACAAAATTTAGTATATTGTGTGCTCATTTTACTAAATCGTGTGCACGTTATACTAAATAGTGCGCTCATTTTACTAAATTGTGCACAAGTGTGCCTGAAGTGTGTAAAGTAAGATGTTGACAGTAAACAATAAGTACTCCACATCATCTCCAGACTCTATCTGTAACTTGTAAACAAAAAAAGACAATCAGACAATCATAAAACTAAAAATAGGCCAGCATCTCTTATTTATGAAAGTGCAAATTATCTAGAATAATAATTTTAAAAAATCCATTTAGGTGAGACCTACAATATCTGTGGATGGTTGTATATGGAAGGGTCTACAGTTTGTCTCAATATTTTTCAGTGTGTATACCATAATAACCTACTAACTGTGAAAATGTCATATGAAAATGTAACATACCAATCAGAGCTTCACCTTTTGCTGCAATTTTTGTGTGAGGATATCAGTGAACACCCCTGACCACTCGGTAAGTTTCACGTCTTTGTAAACGAAAGTTTAATGTGTTTTAGGAAGGATTGTTCCAGTGCACCTATGCAGCCATTGTGGAGGACTGTGTCTGTGTGTGTGTGGGGTGAGGTGGGGGGTGGGGGTGTCCACAGAAACCGAAAATTCTCAGGCCAGCAGCATGTGTCCAAATTTTACTGTTGTATTTCATCAGAAAAGATCTGAAAACAGGGCTTTACGTGTAAAATACCTAATTTGTCCTTTAAGCCACACTCACTTAATACACTGGACTTTGGATTCAACATCGTCACCTCCATTATCAGGAACATTTTTCACTATCTATCCCAAGCACACCACAGCATAGAACGTTAGCTTGTCAAACTGAGAGCCTCAAATTGATAACATTGTTTAAAGGTGCTCTAAGCGATGTTGGGTTACATCACTTCTGTTGACATTCAAACGAAACAGAGAGCTAGCTCGCTACTCCCTCCCCCTCCCTCCCGTGCAATTGAACTTTACTAAACACGCTTCTCCTTGGTGATTTGCTGGAACAGTTAAGTTAAGTTTTATGGTCCAGGCTGGACCAGGTTGTTTTTGTTGCCGTTTTTGTAGCCTGGGCTGTCCACAGAAGCCACGTTTTGCAGGCACAGGCAGCTAGCGGATGGTGAGGTGATGTTTGCTGTATTTGATAAAAAATGTTTTATCTCAGAAACCATGTAACATTACTTAGAGCGCCGTTAAAGTTGGAACAAATAACGCAGATTACTACCTTTGATAGCTGTTACTTATAAGTTTAAAATCATGTTTACGCTAAAACATCTAATTTCCATTATAGATTAAATTATTATTGTGTTCTAAAAAAAAAAAAAAATCTTCGTATTTTGTTAAAATATTAGCATCAACTTGAGAACATTTTGTGGCCCACTAATTTGTTCTGCACGGTCCACTAATGTGCCCCCGGCCCAGTGGTTGAGAAATGGGGCAGTGGTGTTGGACAGTAGGCAACTGAGAGGGGCAAGTGGTGTGGGACAATAAAACATTTAAATCTCACCTATACACAGTATGGCAGTTACCTCCGTGCTCAGATTCTCTCAGGAAGCACTGTCTCAGAGCTAACTATCAAGGTGCTATCTGGATGCCAACCCTGAAGTTCCTTCCCCAGTGGAGCATGGGTGGACCAAGATGGTGACTTGCAGCTCTCCATAGACTGGTTCAATGTCTCCATTGGTCCACAAGCAGTACTTGAGTTTATGTCCTGCTCATGCAAGAGGGACTGTGTCACTCCATCATGTCAGTGTGTTGCCAACAACTTGGCCTGCACTGACCTATGCCATGCAAGACAGTAAACAAACCAGAAGGATGACTTTGCTGATGAGAAACAATCCTATTCCTCTGATGAGGATTCCGACGATTCAAACTGATTAGTGTCGTGGCCTTGAATGATGCAATCTGTGCGAAAATGTCATGAAATGTCATTGACCATGCCTAAAGGTCATGACCTTGACCTTTTACAGTAATGGCAATGTCATAATTGGGTTTACCACACCTTAAAACATAGGAATCCATGTCTCATTTGTTATTTGTTATACAGTTTTTAGATTTTCAGCTATGTCAGTGTTCTGTAGCCAGAGCCATTAAAATGTAGGGTCTGGGCGCTCACCGTTCGCAGTGCTCAGTCCGAGGGGCGGGGTAATCGGTTGTCTTTCAAATTCCCTCTGCACGCAAAAGGACAGCGCTATCCCCAACGCGAGTCCCATGAGTTTTCCCACCAGCGGAGCTAGTTGGTTAACTTAAAAAAAGCTTAACTTGTGTCACACTGTTCGCCAACAGCAACATCCATCTTCTTTGTTTTCAAGTAGCAGGGAATTCAAGCCAAACCGTTGCAACTCTCCCATCAATCATTATGTTAAGCCCGCCTAACGGCTCTATACACGATTTGATTGGCCTGATAGAATTTTAATTTTTCGAGCTTGCAAGCCAACGGAGTTGCTAGACCAGCCCTGGCAGCAAATGTAATTTGCTGCGTTCTAGGGTGCGTCTAGATTTCTAGGCTAAGTGTTCTGCTTAATTTATACACATTATTTTCTCAACGCCATGTCTGATATAAGACTAAAAATCACCCCCTCCAAATCAGATAATGTGGGTAAATTAAACATTTTATGAATCCTTAGGGTCATGCCAGTATTTCAGTGTTTGGATTTTGTTTCTCTGATGCTCCCTGGTACCACAGGATTAAAAGACAAAAGATGACTTAGACGGAAATGGCAGGAAAATGTGTGTGATTAAAAGTTTGAAGAGATCCAGGGTTGGCTGTACTTATCCAAAATGTTCACAAAATGATTTAAATGAAAGTTCAGAGTCTCCCCTTTAAAATGATACCAAACATAACAAAATAAAATATTCCAATATGTCCAATATAGATTTTTAGCTATGTCAGTGTTGATTTATGCGCATTATTTTCTCAATCTTAGTTTACATTTTGTGTGATAACTCAAAACAGCTACTCTTGTCAGATGGCCATCATACATCATTAAAAAAAGCTGAGATTCCAGGCTTTCAGAAAAGGTATGGTAGCCTTTGTCACTTTTTTGGTAACGGTTTCCATATTTTGAGGCCCTGGCTCACGGACTACTAGTGCTCAGGTCCAGGTCAGGTACCACCCAGTTTTACCTTTTGCCTCTTTCAGCAGAATAATATGCCTTACAACACTGCAAAAATGATTCAGAAATGGTTTGAGGAAACCAGAGAGATCAAGGCCTCCAAATATCAGGCAAAAGAAACAAATCAGCTGCATATATCATACTGTTGTTTAAAGAAAACTGAACAGAAAACATAAAAACAAATTAAAATGTGTCATTTAAGTCATTCAATTAATCAATCAATCGTTCCAGGCCTCAGTTCACTAATATTCTATTTACACAAATAACCCTGTATGAACTTAGGAGGGGACTTAGACAATAAACAGTTTGACGCAACAGCATGCCTTTACGTTTAATGTCATGTTCAATCACTTTTTACAATTCCACAATTGAATACAAGGCAGAATAATTTAGTTAATAGTTAATATTACACTTAATAAGTGAGAGGTCCAGGTATGTTTTGAATATCAAGCGAATGTGTAATGTGTAATATCAAGCTATACAGTATATTAGGGCTGGGAATCGCCACAGAGATTATACTGTTAAGATATTTGAATCATTACACATATTACTTTGCTTTCCATTTTATGATACAGCAAATATTGTGATTGCCGTTATGCAATATTTATTTTCTTATTTATTTCTTTATTAAACTGGAAGCCATCTTGGTGTGGTAAATAAGAGTAGAAATTCAATTTAAATCATAATATCATAATAGATAATAATTTAAATAAGCACATCACACCCATTGCACGCCTGATACCTAGATAGACTGTGCAATTCCCACAGACTCAAAATACAGAAGAGAATTGATTTTGGCAAGTCTGCCAAAATGCTTTTAGCGTTCAAGCAGTATAACCCTAGCTCTGGACATTTAGATGAATGTCATGGGAGCAGGCCTTTTTTCAAGTCCCATGAATCCATTCAAATCATTTTACTACGATGCAGCCACATGTTAATATCTCAAGGACCGCTGAATGTCAAAATGTGGAATTTATTATACTTGACTTCATTTGATTCCCATTTGATTCCCTAAATGGGCAATAAAACTTCATTGACTCATTCATAATAGCACACATGAAATTATACCAAAAATTACACAAATGGGTAGTTTCACAATCAGGGTAAGCGATTTGTTTCACGAGGCCTAAAAATGAAACCTTCTTAAAATATCATTATTTATGACGTTAATAAAATGCATGGCAATAATTCTTAAATATGTATACTTTCATGTTAAATGTGTGTTGGAGTGGACATCTGAAAGAAATATTAAAAGGTTAAATATCTGCATACAATGCAGGGTTTATTATTGTTTGTTTGGTTAACATTGTTTAAGTAAGTTGCATGTTTTATAGCACATTTATGGAATGAAATGTTTGATGGAAAACTTGGTAACACTTTCTATGAACACTGTATCCATAAAGCATAAAGGGTTATAAAGTATTCATAAAGTCTCATAATTATCGACAAAAGTCTATATAGTTATTATGATGTTTTACTATTTTACCACTTTACTCATTGTCTGTAATGGTGCCTTATAGCTTATAGCTTTTCATTAGGTATTATGTGCACACCTCACTTGACCTAGAGTATGTACTGGTGGATTGTAACCAGGCTTGGAATTTCACCATTCTGGGGGCAAGGCCACTTGGCCTTCAGTTGGGCATATTTGGTGGGGGCACAAAGGCCACATGTCAGGGCACCAAGGCCAAAGTTAACTATACAGTAGTAGGCTATAAAAATTATCAAAGTTTTATTTAGCCTATTCACTGCAGTAGACCTGCATCATTGTATGACACATTACAAAAACATGAAACATGACATATTACATATAACTGTAAATCATCTGATCATCTAATAAAAACAGATATCTAGGCTATATATAAAATTTATTTTATATTTGGCCTGCTATGAAATCATGTATTGAACAATTTAAATGTAAGCACAGCTCAGCTTTAAGAAACTAAAATAGCCTAGATGCATGCTTAGCATTTTGTGATCATTAAGGCTACTTTCACAAACTCTTAGTCAGTTGTCCTCTGATTTACCAATATCTAGGCGATATTTGTAACATTTATTTTGTATTTGGCCCGATATGAAATCATGTGGAACAATTTAAACACATTGTAAAACTTAAAGCCCAAATTTGGAGACATCCATGCATGTCAAAATTTACTGCAAATTCAAAACTGGATTACTCTAGAATGTCTAACTGTACAGGGGACTGCTTTACACTTTTGTGTTCGGTAAGGTCTGCTGTTTATTCTGATATGTGGTTTGTCATGTGTTAAAAGAAGGGTTCGTGAAGTATTCTACCGAGATGAATGGGTAGGGAGATCATGGATATAAAACCTTCAGTAGAATGTATTATTAAATTAAATTATATTATTTACTTTTCTCGCGAACCGTTCAACACAGCAATTATCGGCTAACATCGTTTAAAAGCTGAGAAGCTCTTTCATGTGATACTTGTGATGTCTGTGTGATGATGTAGGCTAGTTCGCGAGTAGTTCAACTGAGAAGAATGGGTGAATTTGGACGCACTTTCTTGCGCTGTCACTTTCTCTACTGCGTAAAAGACTAAATTAATTTGCGCTGTGAATGCTAAGATTATTTTGACAGGCCACAGGCTAAATAAAAATCGCTATTAGTAGGACACAAAGCAGAATATTGAAAGAAGGGGGCACCAAGGCCACCGTGGCCTGTAAACCTCTGATTTTCAAAGGGGCTTCACGGCCAACGCAAGGGGCTACGACGGCCATGGCCGTAGTGGCCGCCGTGAAATTCCTACCCTGATTGTAACTCTTAATTAGGTCTTATGATCATTTAGAATCAGACTTCAGGAAATTATAGGCAAGGAACATTTATTATGAAAGCTTGTATGGAAGTCTATGGTATAGCTATTATCAAAAGATAAAATAAGCTTTATAATCCATTGTGATACTTCAAACAAGGGCTTGCCATAACAGCATAACACTTTATGACTGCAGATAATTATATAGACTTATGCCATACATTATGATTTATTTGCATTTTATAATCATATATCAATGTTTTATGGATACTGTATTCATAGAAAGTGCTACCACAGTTACTTGGTTTGATGCATATCTGAAGTATTACCTTTGCAAAATAATTTCAACCAGGTCAGCTTATATTACTGAATATATGAATGTATTATATGAATGTATATGATGAATATTTGGACCATATTTCAAATGCCAGCCATTATCAAATTATGACAATTCACTGCTTTCTTTGACATCACAATTGTAACATATTATAATTTGTCCTTGTGTAGTCAAGTTTTCTGCTCATAGTAAAATATTGTTAATATAATGCATAGAAGTGGCGTAGTTAAAAAAATAACAAATAATTATAAAATAAGGCATCAATTGGAGGATGAATATGACTGAAAGGTGTGCTAACAAATGGTATTTTCCAATTGTAAAGGTGCTCCTTAATCTAGCCATAGATAACAATTTACTATTATCCAACATAATCAAATCTTTTGACACAGAAATTTTTCCAACATAATTATGTATCCAACGTAATCACATCTTTTCACACAGACATATTTGCAGAAATTGTCAAGCAAACTAGTCGTGAAACTATCCAAATATTCCCTGTAAACTCCTGATTCTGAACACATCGACTGTAGTTTATTCCCATCTCAAAATCGTCTGCCATCTTCAAAAAACTTGGAAGTGAAACAAAACTCCTCCAAGGTTACAAAAAAAATAACATAACCAAACTGGACACAAACAATCACCACAAAATTATTGACAGATCTCTGTCCATAGGGGGCGCTGCAACTGACACATGGCACTGTCTTAAGAACTTCTTCACAAAAAATGTTTATACTTCGGGATACTGGGATACTTCGGTCCCATTTCCTCAGTGACCCTCAACCTTTTCTCCCTTGAGGGCACTTCTTTCATTCTGCTTGGACCCTGATAATTACTAGGGTTGGGTATCATTTGGGTTTTATCTGATACCAGTGCTAAATCAATACTTTTAAAATGTGCCAGTACCAAAACAATGCCTGAACCTTATTGTTTTTACAATAAAATGCCCAAACCAATGGTTGAAAGCATGAATTGCTTTTTTGATTGATAAGACAAATTTGAACATGAAATGATCAATATCTGTAGTTTAATTGCTTCAAGGCATAATACTATTTGCAGGTGGTTTGCCATATCTTTAAATGTTAAACGGCTTGCTTTGGAACTGCCAGGTCATGGACAATGGCAATGGCAAGCAGCCTAATCTATGGAGTCAGCTTTCAAGTTTATCCAATGTGTTTCCAAATGCTCACTCAAATGCGAAATCAATAAATTGTATGTCTTTCCCTTAAAACACAATCATTTTTTTAACATGTTACATATGCCGGTGTTGAAGTATTTCGATTCCCAGCGCTAGTGGGCATTTTAACAGCAGCTATGCGCAAAACATTAGGCTACCCTCTGTCAGAGCAGCTTAAATAGCGATAATGTGCGGTGATGGTTCCGTAGCCTCTTTGACAGCTTGGGAATACCAATGCAGCAGGGGTAAGTTTGTCACCTATACATATTTATGCTTTTACAAGCAAACTTTTAGCATGAGCTTCAAATTTATTGTGATGGTAGCCTTGCTCCGCCCACCTAGATCTTCTCTCAGGGAGATCTAGTCTGGAACTAACCTGACTCTTGCCAGATGAATTTCGTTCCGCCTGGCTCCACTCATCCATCTGGGATCAATCCATATGGGTGGTGCCTCAGAAGGCTGGGCCTTATTAAAAAATCCTTGCATAAGATTGGATAAGCCACTTGTCCATCATCTATTGACATGCTACTTCAACCACTCACATCGAAGCTAACCCGTGACGCTGAACAGTCTCACAGTCGCTTCTACGCTACGTCACATCTATGAAACTCCCGCCCTGCGTCCTGATTGGCTCTACCATACAATCTGGTGCAGAAATCACTCTCAACGGAACCGATCCCAGACGGATGTGAGTGGAGCTAGGCCGAGCTAGGCGGAACGAAATTCATCTGGCGAGAGTCAGGTTAGTCTGGAACACCATAGTTCATAACCGTTTCCCTCAAGAAAAATGTCAGACTGTTTAGTGTTGTTTCATAGCCTTTTGCTTGTGTGCAGTTATTTGCTAGATTTCGACAAGAGCTTGTGATATTGGTTTAACGTAGGCTACTTGGGAATGGAATGCGCTCACGCGAGCTGTCAAACACAGTCCACTAGCCTATGTGCTGCACCCCTCTGCTTTAAGCTTATATCTTGAAGTGTTTATGTTAGCTAACTATATAGAATGTGGTGCTATCAGGGCAAGATGTTACAGATGGCGCATTACGTGCAGTGAAAAAATGCCACAGATTTAAGTGGCATTGAAATGAGGCACCGAAATCCACATTGTTATTCATTGTAATAGCTACTGTTTGCCTCTGCACCGGTTACATATTAGAACCGGGTTTTGGTGCCCAACCCTAATAATTACTAACCTGACTCTCGCCAGATGAATTTCGTTCCGCCTAGCTCCACTCACATCCATCTGGGATCGGTTCCGTTGAGAGTGATTTCGGCACCAGATTGTAGGTAGAGCCAATCAGGACCCAGGGCGGGAGTTTCATAGATGTGACGTAGCGTAGAAGCGACTGTGAGCGCCACGGGTTGGCTTCGATGTGAGTGGTTGAAGTAGCACGTCAATAGATGACGGACAAGTGGCTTATCCAATCATATGCAAGGATTTTTTAAAAAAGGCTCAGCCTTCTGAAGCACCACTCCAATGGATCGATCCCAGATGGATGAGTGGAGCTAGGCGGAACGAAAATCCTCTGGCGAGAGTCAGGTTAAATAATTACTGCCTTCAGTTATTATTATTATCATCATTAATATTACTACTACTACTACTACTACATGACCGAGGCTATAACTAATAGGCTATAGTCTAATCATGAGCCATGTGGAATAAATTCCAGGCTTAAAGGAGTCTCACAAAGTGGCTGTCAACAGAATCAAAGCGATGACTCAAGGAAGCATCATAAATTAATGATCAAATTGACACTGAAGGAGAATCATGGCACTGGAGCATTATTTATTTTCTGCATGTGCAGACTATACTCTGATCACTCCAACCTAGAGAAATGTTGATAGGTTACTTCAGGCGATATGATGCATGTACCCATAATGAGCTGCATACAGTTCCATTGGAGATACAGGAAGGCCTATAACATGACGTTGAAAACCGTAAGATTCAGAGACATGTGAACCAAGAGGGACAGAATATTCAAAAGCTTGGGGTAACAAAGGTTTGGTTGCCATCTTCAATTTTTCCAGTTCTGCCTCTTGAAGTCGTTTGGCTTTAGCGCGTCGATTTTGAAACCAGATCTTGACTTGTGTCTCTGTGAGGTTAAGAGAACAAGAAAATTGTGCACGCTCTGCTATGGACAGATACTGTTTTTGACAAAACTTCTGCTCCAAGGCTAAAAGCTGTGATGTGGTAAAGGGTGTCCGAGGCTTCCTATTGGTTTTGTGCTTCCTCAGAGGGCAAGCAGATGGGGTGACTCGTCCTGGGAAAACATTAATGAATTATTAAATGTTAAAAAAGTAAAGAGGACAAATCCAATTAACATCTTAGCTGACATATTTAACATAGAACATATACAGTTAAGAACAATATTATTCATACCCCTGGCAAATATTGATTTAAAGTTGATTTTCTCTTGACTGATATGTTTGTTCTGACTGAAAATGACACTGCCACATGACAAAAGGTTGCAAGACAATATGGTAGAAGCATGGAATCAAACAAAAGAAGTGTTTTTGTCTTTTTTGTTTTTAAAAATTATGAAAAATGGCATGTCCAAAATTATTCATACCCTTTTTAAATAATCAATGGAAACATCTTTATTTGCATTCACAGCTCTCAAAATGGTTCATATAATACCTACCAAGCATCTCCATGTCTTCACAATGATTCTAGACCGCACCTTTTTAGCAGCAACCAATTATTTGCCATCACTCTGGCCTCGTGCTCACTTTTTTGACGGATTGAGGTCTGGACTATGGCTGGGCCTTATGATTATAAGAGAAAATCAACATTCAATCAATATTTGCCATGGGTATGAATAATTGTGTTCTTAACTGTAGCAGAGCTTCCTGGACAACATAGCCTAGTCAAATTAAGTCAATTTTCTTTTTCTATTAGGATTATTATTTGCTTCAAGCTTAAAGACTGTTTTGAGAGCATACTGTATATCTAGCACTGTAATCACAAAATTAAGTTTCTAACTAAGAACAAAGGAACTGACTACACATTTTTGAATTGCAAGAAATTATATGTGAATGTTTGTTCGTTCAAACTACAACCTCTGAAAATTAATATGGAATCACCACTTTTGGAGGATGTTCGTTCAGAAAAAAGACAAATCACAGATGTGCCTCAAAACTATCCGTATGTAACAGAAGAACATTCTGCTTTGTGAAACATAGTTAAAAAAATTACCAAAATTGTAGAAATGAAAGGCAATTTGTGTTTAGATCAAGTAGAGGAAATAGGCTACTCAATCCTGAGGAAAAAATATGGAATCACAAACCTAAACCAATCATAATTAGTACTTTGTTGTGCCGCTTCTGGCTTTTATGATAGCTTGAATTCTCTTGAGTCATAGACTTCACTAATGTATTTTTCAACTTTGTCAAACAAACTTGCAGAACTGTGTAAAATATGTAATTATCAAACGCATCATTGTCCATGTTGGAGCAAATTTACAAAGAACAGCTGTATGTCCAAGAAGATTTCAAGGAACTTTTCTCGGCCCTATTTGAGTTTGGAATACAAATTTTCATCAATGACCCACTCACAGAGATATACCGGTATACCGTATACATATATGTCCAACCCCCCTGCTGTGGGGCCCTCTGGTAATCACCCGTTAGCCTCCATTGAAATGTAGACCTTGGAGAAACATAAACAACAATGCCCAGCCATGTCCACTAGACAAGATAAGATGGGTGCTGCTGAAATGACTTAAAGTCAATCACTGGTGTCAAACTCCTTGGAATCTCAGCAAACAAATGGATGTAATGAGTATGAGGAGATAGACCCGTATCAAAGCTGCCGAGAGGCTATCAGAAAGGAAGAGTCATGTTGTAACACTGCAAGAATGGAAGGACTGCTGCCAGTAGTCTTGCAGTTTGTTAGTAGCCCAAGACCTTTAGCATCTGTACACCCATCACCATCCCCACCCAGCACATGATGTTCCCTGCAAGAATGGAAGGACTGCTGCCAGTAGTCTTGCAGTTTTTTAGTACCGCTTTTTCAAGGATGTTTCGCAGGGGCGTCGCTAGGTATTTATAACATTCGGGGCTCGAGCCCCGAAGTTAGAGACCTTTATGTCCTGGGGTTCGGGGGTTCGGGGATTTTGAAAATCGGGCTGATGAACATGCAATTTTAACCTACTTTGAGAATGAAAAGGAAGGCCAATTTTAATGACTCACGTCACGGCATTCTGAATATTTTGATGTTTAAAGACCGTGTAAGGAGAACGTCTCTTCTGCCAAAGTGCACCACATACAACACCCAAAACATGACATTAAAATAGCCTGTAGAATAAACATCGTCATGCTGTCAAGTGCACAGGTGTGAGCGTTCGTCTCGGGATAAACATTTGGACGTCATCCCCTTCAATTAATGGGCTATGGGTGCCTTGAAAGCAATGCATTTGGGTTGTGTAGGCTATCACGAACTTTTGCCCAAAGAAAAAGTTCAATTCTGTCAAAATCAAGCCCAACATGCATTGCTTGGAAGCCCCCTCAGGTTTACCAAATTTACTGCGCATGTGATTCAATAGTAAATCACGATATATTGAAACTGAGCTGATCGAAATGTCCTCCTGGGTTGCGGGAGATGATGACACACTGTGAGTTTCCACTTCTTGTCCCTGCTCTGCCCTTTTTTTTCTCTAAAGAAACTTCTAATATCCTTCTGTACACTTATTTCGCTAAGGCTAGTTAGTAGAAGCACGAAACAGCAATGCGTAATAGCGTAGAGGATAATTGAAATTGCAACATTTTGCAACAAATGATTCTAAACCTGCCCAGATCACGTCAGATTTTCTTGCGCTGCTGTTAATGCACACAATGGACACAAACACAAAAGTCTCTTCTACGGGGCTATTTATTTCATTCACAATTAGAGTTTTTGTTGTTGTTGTTGTTGACGGCCCATAGATCCGGGGCTATCTCCAGAGGATCCGGGTCTATAGCCCCGAATGCCCAGGTCTAACGACGCCACTGATGTTACGTCATCGAATCTCACCAAGCACTGTTCCAATGTCAAGGGTGCTTTAAAATTCTATCATGTACTGAGTCCTTCATTCTGAGAATTTTTGAGGATGCATCGATGGATCCATGGATCCTCGGCATTCAGAAAACACCCACAATCCTTTGCGTATGGATGAGGCATATTAGAAATACTCTGGCAGTGTGGTTAAAAAAAAACAGAGGGAGATGGAGGATGCAGTACGCGTTTGAATTTAAATACGACTTTTGAAGTGTTTTGTTCATGTCATCGTAACATTTTGTTCAGGTATTTATATCAAGTTAATGTGCATGTTCATAAATGCATATGTCAATGTGAATGAATATTATTAGTTATGTGTTTTGATAATATTATGTTTGTTATCAATTTAACTGTGAGTAACTTAGCCCAGTGCAAAGTTTACATTACCGTCGCCAACTATTACCATTGACACTAACATAATTATAAACTATGGATTGTGATATGTGAAGTCCAGTCACGAGTGTGAAAATACTGTAGGCTACTCAAAAAAGTTTGTTTAGAGGAAAGTGCAGCTGCACAGTTGAGGAGATGCCGACAGCCCACATCTGGTAAAGCAGCAGTTTCCACCGCGTCCATGGTTCAAATGAAGCCCATAGCCAGAACGTGATGACGTGCACTTCCACACTTGCTAGGCTGTTCCATTGCATGTGATCTTGACAGCTGGGGAAGGTACTGGGAAGGTGCGTAGCCTAGTCTCTCTAGCACCCGACTCGCAAGAAAGCATACAAGGATACGCTCTTGACTTTGAGAAACAGCCATGGTTTGCAGCCCCATCCATGTTCACCTGTCTCTCGTTGTACATGGGTCATTCTATAATTCAGGGTACATTTCAAGTGTAGAGAGAAACCAAAAAAATGTAATGAGTTTTTATCATTAAACCTTTTTATAGTCATAGAACACACTTCAAAGTTAACATGACAAGTATTTGCTGAACTTAAACCTGTAAGACTTCAAGTATTTATTGGAAAAAATATGTAATAACAGAAAAATCTGTCAACTCTATTAGAGACAAACTCAGTAAATTATATATATTTAGCAAATGTGATATTAAATGGGTAAGGCTATTTGCTAGCCTGGCCTCTGCCTGCCTATGTACTTCCGCTCGATTTCTTTTCCCTACAGTACTCCGTCTGGAATAGGTTAATTCGCCCTTGTTTACTTCGGTAGTTGGGCAGCTGAACCAACCAGCAACCAGAGGGCGTCCCTGAGAGCGATTACGTTACACAGGCATGGTGTTTCAATTACTACGTCCCCGCCCCCGAAGCAGACCGCTTGGAATACATTATACTTATGAAATCTTTGAGCAAATGTGAATAAAAGGCACAAATAAGGTTGGTGTGAGTTATTTTAGCTCTTTCTAGTTTAGCCTATTAACAGGAGTGTCACAAACAAAGTCACAGTCGAGTAGGATGTTATATCGTCAGCTAAACTTTAGTCATACCTTACAGTAATTTTGTCACTTGAAATATAAACGTACCCGAGTCAAACTTTAGTTTAGTAGGCTACATTGGTTGCGTCAAAATCGCTATTTTTCAAACACTAAGAAGGCTCGACATAACATGAAACTTTAATCGAAGCATTATCAGTGTCTCTACACATGAACTCGAGCATTGAGAACATTGTTTGTGTACACACAGTTTACTAAAAAGAAAGATTTTGGACAACTCACTCCTTGCAAGATGGCAAGATGGCAGCGAGCAGAAAAAACAAGTGAGTTGTTCAAAACTATTATAGGGTTCTATCTACGTTCTGAGTAGTTCTGAGATATTGAGCTTCAAAGTTTTAGAAATCTATAGAGTTATACTGAAAAGTGGAACAAACATCTTTAGATATAATGTCCAAAAATGCAAACAACTACAAGAAACACTTCACCTCATCTTCTTAAGGTGTCACAGAATTGGAATATGTCAATAACTCAATTTTGACAAAAATGTCAGATAGAACCTTATAATTCTAAGGGGACGAAACCTTTCTTTTAGTAAACTCTGTGTACACCAACAATGTTCTCAATGCTCGAGTTCATGTGTAAAGACACTGATGATACTTCGATCAAAGTTTCATGTTGTGTCGAGCCTTCTTAGTGTTTGAAAAATAGCGATTTTGATGCGATTGTATCAAAAAAGTAGTGGCCTTATAGGATTCCCATTCAAAAGGTAATTTCACCCGAAAATGACAATGCATACAAGCTTAAAAGTGGCGCTTTGGACGTACTTATGCATTTATATGACAGTTTGACTTGGGTACATTCACAAAACACCATATGATGCTGAGTTACGCAGATTAAACGTGTGACTGTTTGCTGATAAGATGCACACTTGCTTGTTATGGGCGTAATGCAGAGAAACTTGTATGACGAAACGCCGGTTGTTAGTGATTGGTTCAAAGCGGTTCAAAGGTACTCCAATGATTTTAAACCTCAAACTGTGCCCTCCCACCCGGAAATAAACGTTTGCCTATGGATCTAGGCGCTAGCTCAGCTGTGTAATAGACACTCTGAATAAGGTATGCTGTTTGCATAGTTAGAAGTGGATGCTATTCTACCCTGGCGTTTATAGTAATGTATGCTATTTACACCCTGGTGCGTGAACTAGCTAATTGTTGCAAAAACTTCCATTTGAGAACCGATTTCTTGTTCAAATTGCGCGCCTTCTCTCCAGAGACATTGGTACACGTGCACACTCACTCTGCCAAAACGCATCATGCAGGAATCAAACCCCTGTCTCCCACGTAGTAAACTCTGTCTGTAACCACTGCACTATCTACTTCCACAACTAGAGGGGTGTTTGCAGGTAAACTTATAGTTTATAGGCCTGAGCGTCATATTCACAAAATTTCTGTTAACTAACTGTTGTATGTGTTCACTGATGAAGATTATGAAAATAAAACACAACTTTTCAATCTAAAACTTAATGTGAACAGATATTAGTGCCGAAACCTTTCAGAATTCTTAACTTCCTGCTGACGAAAAAGTTTTTTGTGCATGTGAGCAATGTCTTTTTGTTGTTATGTCACAGGGTGTGAATAGCTCAGCTGTGTGGCCAAGGCTATTCATACAAGGGGTGTAAATAGACACTCCGTTTTTGAATTATGCCTTCCCTAAGAGAACTTTTGTCTCTGTAGCAACTTTGAATCTGATAAGGTGCATATTTTCTAAAAAAAAAGGTAGCTTTTACATACATAATTTAAAGGTCCCATGTGTAAGAACTTCTTCCATCTAGTGTTTAGGGATTATATTGCAACCTAATAGGACTACAGTAGTCGTCACACATCAAGAACATAACACATACCTGTCAACACTCCCGTTTTTCCCGGGTTTCTCCCGTATTTCAAGGTCATCTTCCAGCACCCTCCCGTTTTGTTATTTCTCCCGGAAAACTCCCGTAATTTGCATGGCCATCAAACTTCATTTTAAAATCATTGATCCATTCAGGTTGCCAGATTGTGTATGAAATACACCCTACACATACACGATCACTTAGTTTCAATTTCAACCGTTTTGTCATAGGTTAAAACCTGGCAACCCAAAACCCAAATAAGGAAGCGGGCTAGTTGAATGACCTACTCCAGAACTAGCTGTTTGTTGGGTTGCAAATTGTTGGGAATTTAATTGATTAACACATCACAAACTATTTTTGAGTGTTGTTGATACACTGAACTTGTGCCCTCGGAACCAAATCTGACAGCAGCATGCGTAAGGTAATGGTAAGGTAAAAGCAACGGCCGAAATGCAGTGTTGAAACACGTGTATGAAACGTATTAAATATGCAAACACAGATCCGGTATAAACACTGCCCCCAAAAAAAATCTCCCGTTTTTGGAAAGCTAAATGTTGACAGGTATAACATAACACCCAATTCACACTAAAGATCCGCGTTGAGACGAAACCGTCACAGAAGGAGTTGCAGCGGTGTGAAATAAATGCTAAAAGGTGCACGTTGTCACAGCTAATTAATGTTAATCTAGTCGCAGCTCATCTCATTGCTAATCTATTCTACCTAGATGATGGCCCTAGTTCTGGACTCCTAAATAGGTGTGTCAAAAAATAAACTTTTCTCTTTTGTCATTGCTTGTGTATGATGCCAATGAAACACACTTTCGGACATAATTTTGCCTGTTAACCGAGCTAGTTAGCTAATGTTAGCACAGTAAACTGAAAGTGAATGAGAATGGCTAGTGATGTTCGCTAGCTAGGTAGGAAACAGCTAAGGACTTTGGTTAAACTTGTATATTGTTGCAAACTAACCTGAAATAACATACATTAAGCAACTTTGTGGTAGTCTGGTAGTTTTAGCAAAACTATGGTAGGTTAGTTTATCAACTGTCTCTGGGACTAGAGCCTTTGAACAGGCGGCTGTGCACAAGAGCTTTGCTGAGACAGTGACAGATCACGAACAAAGTTATTTTTTCTTTATTTGTTTCGTTGGAAAATGCAATGTCAATGTCGGGATGTTAGGAATACATGTAGCTTGTAGAAAATGGGTTCATAACTTACATCGCTGAATGTAGGTAAATTCAGCAGATGAATCCAAGATAAAGTTTTTCTTTGCATGCCAAAGACGGAGCTGTATTTCACAAATGTCCCTAGCTGGTCACCGTTATTTTAAAATGGTGCACGTAGATGGAGCGTTTCCAAACGCTATGTATAGAGCTGGTAAGTCCCGCCCATCCGCTAAACCCCCAGTGGACCTCTAGATTGAAAAATCGTCAATGCAAGTGAATGTGAGAAAATAATTATTTTCTGGTCCTGTTTGATTTGTGCCATGAATGTGAACATATGTCGTCTGTGAATTTTTAATATAATTTTTCATGTTACGAGTTTGACAGTATATTATATGATTCTTCGGCTATCAGTTGTGGAAAAGACATAACGAGAAAGACTACATGTCGCCTGTGACGTGAGCTCATCGCTAACATTAGCTGAGATGCTAGTTTTTGTAACGGCAGGAATAAACACACATGGTAACAAAAATATTTGAAACATGTCTAGCTTCACTCAACACATTAACACTATGATACAGTGTGATTGTAAAGTTGTATGGTTCACTGTGTTCAAAGTCGATCTTAATAACCCTCTACATCTCGACCAACTGATGGTTGTTATGGGAAACTAGTGATCTGTCGTCTAGCGGAAAGTTGTAGTCCACAAAGTGCTCTCACACAAAGTTTAACCAAGATCAAACTTCTACCCGCTCAATTGTAGCATTCTTTACATCTAAAATTTATATTAAAAATTCACAGACAACATATGTTCACATTCATGGCAAAATTCAAACGGGACAAGAAAATAATTATTTTCTCACATTCACTTGCATTAACGATTTTTCAATCTAGAGGTCCAGCGGGGATAGCGGAAAGGGCAGGACTTACCAGCTCTATATGTAAATGCCGATTTCTAAGCCAATAGGTATGCTTCGAATTGGTGGTGGTGGTAATTAAACATGAATGAGGCCACATTTATGGATGGGAAATGTTAATTTAGTTAACAAACAACTGAAAACTTTCCACACTGTCCCTTTAAAAAAGAAGTCATGTGGTAAAAATATTGGTTTACTATTTGCTCTTAAAATGATGGCTAAGGGACTGTTCGTTATTTATTGAAGGGGCCACCGGAGGAAAATAGGGGAGGGTCATGTCTTTTTATTCTTTGTTGAGGGGAGGATCACCCAACTTTTTTTTGTCTAGGAGGGGGGGTCACCCATCTTTTGTATTCATGAAAACAGCAAAAAATCAAAGTGGCTTGTTTGATTGTTGATTTCTGTCGCCATATAACGTTCTCTTTAGTTCCATATAGCAGTCAACATTGAACATTGAAAATAAGGAAGATTTCCCGGGTTTCTCACGCAAAATACAGAAACTGTCAACATTCGCCCCCATTAACGTTGGAAGGGTTGGAGCAAGTAGCCTACTTTATTCACGCCTAACAGCCTATATTCATTTGGTCAACTTTATCCGACCAGCCCTAAAAAAAGCTAAATTTACCTTTGGTTTACTTATAGTTTACCGTGTAGCCTAACTTTAAACAGTGTGCATGCTCAACATAATAAAGCATACTTGTGCTTCATTCATCCACACATCCAGCTCCTAACGTTTTGACAAGCATTTCTACCAATTGACCTTGTTCCTGCCCATCTCTAGCTTTGCTGTCTCCATCCTTTCTGTTTTTGTTGTTTGCAAAATATATATAGTATTTATTGGTAACCAGCAACAAGTGCAATTTGTTAATCACTGTCATTCTCTCTCCTGCAAACAAAAATGTGTTACGTTCCAAGTAGCAGTGCGTAAAGTTGAACAAATAACCTACATTTGGTTATTTCATATAAATAGCTAGTTTATGGTCTACAGTGTAGAGTTGGTAAGTTATGGTAGGCCAACTTGGAGTGAATATACAAACAGGGGAAATTCTTTGTCTACTCCTAGCTGAGTAGCCTGATGGTAAGCAGGTGTGCACAAGACATACGGCCCGAACACTGCAAGCGCCATTGAATCGTGCTCTCACGACAACCACATTGTTAACTTAAATAGGTTAACATCACTCTAAGTTCGCATTCAAGCAAGCAAAACGATGATTTGAATACATCTGTTCACTGGAAGGGTAAGGGGGTAACAATAGGACAACGGCAAGACAGCGGGGGAAAAGTTAAAATACGTGATAAACCTGGTCCCTGTGATTATTTGTGAAATTGTGCAAACAGCCTTTTCAAGTCATTTGAGAAGGAAGTAGTAGCATGCAAGCTCCCAAATTGACGTTCGTCTGAGAAATGGAGTTTTGGATAATGTTCAGCTTCGGCAGCTTTACAATGACTGAGGAAGCCTATAGACGAGACCATAGCAACCAGTTCATGTGTTGAATTTGTTATTACCCAGTGTGCTTTGTTGAATAGTCTCAATGTTTTATTGTTTTATTTCATGTGAATATTTTGTAGGCTAATGCAGTTGCAGGAAGTGTGCATTTAGTTTCCATGCTTATTGTGTTTCCACAACAATGTTAGTGAGTAAATCTACTGAAATGGCCACCATCTTGGTGAAGTGTGAGATCAGAAAGCAGAGGTTGATTTTAGAAAGGGAGCGTAAGTCAGTGTGTTTTCATAGCACATAAGAACGTAGGTGGAAGACATCGTCAATTGGCCGGGGAGGGTCTAGTCTTTTTTGAAAATTCTGCTGGAGGGTCATTGAAAAATGTCTTGCAGTCAGGGGAGGGTCATGCAACTTTTGATTGAAGCACTCAAAATCCCTCCGGTGGCCCCTTTTATAAATAACTAACAGTCCCTAAATACGTTTTTTTTTGTTTCAAATGTATATCAGAAGATGACACTCTCATTAAATGCTATTGAAAACAGAGTTGACAGCACATCATTGTGTTCATCAACTCTGTTATCATTAATCTATGCAGAATTAACACAGAATTAACAGAGTTCACGATAACAGAGTTGACATTTCCCATCATTTTGTGGCTTAGCTCCACATCCTAACCTCAAAATAGTTACTGAATGATATATATAAAACCAGAATTTAATGGCTTTTAATCATATTATAGTTTTTTTTTAAATTGAGTGAGAGTTTCAGTGATAGTTTCAGTTTCAAATTAATGAGAGAAGAAACTTAACATAACTCACTGCCTTTCCAAAGTTTCCTGTCAGAGGAATTGACATCTCTCTGTGTAGGCATCATGCTTCATATTCAAAGTCTGTGTAGATTTTAAGCAGTTTTATAACAGAGTTAACAGAGTTGACAAGATCTTTGAGACGGACCAAAATGATATTTTTTTAAACTTAAATCTTGCATAATACAGAAAATAGATATTGTATATAACTGATGTTATAACAGTTAGTAAACTAGAAATGTAATGCCAGAGGAATTACAATAGTGGACGGAAAGCTTCTGGTTTAATGTTGGTAGGGAGATTCCTGGAAAAAAACCATTGAATCGCTTAATCTTTGAGTTCATACAAACCCTCGTACCAGAAGAACTTGTGTGTCAAGGCGTTCTTGAGATATAACACTCAAGGTGTTTTTGACCTTGACATTTGACCTTTGACCTCCAACGTCAATTCACTTCATCTTTGAGTCCATACAAACACTTGTACCAAATTTGAAGCATATGCGTCAAGCCGTTCTGGAGATATAATGCGCAAAGCATGAGATATGGCTGTGACTTTTATTTTAACACACGGGAAACACTTAAACAGGATGTGTAGTTTTAGGGAGATTGTATGCATTAGAAGCTGAATTTGAATTCACAGGTGACACATGTGCTAGTGTTCTGATTAGCCCAGTAACTACTTAAGGAGCTTAACAAGTGCAGCTGGCTTAGGCCATTATGATATCATAGCCATTCTATGGGGGAAAAATTTGCTTTTTAAAAATGTTAATCCCCTATTTCTCAAAAAGTATAAACTTTTTGAAAAATAGGGGATTAAAAATGTTAAAAAAAATCTGAAATAACAACTCTCTTGCCCCACTCCAGACCTTCAGATAGTTATTTCAACATGTCTGTACGTTAAGCAGTAAGAGCCGCATTCATTATTGAAAAGGTAAAAAGAAAAGGTTATAATAATAATAAGAAGAAGAAGCCAGGAGATTTCAAGATAGTGGATTCCATCCACTATAATTAATCTCCAAAAAAAAGTTAGACTTGATAACAGTCAAGTTGAATGCATGACTCTGTAGTCGGAAACAGTCAATAATATGGGGTGTAGAAATAATTTAGTTAATATTTTGTGGATAAATTGGGTCTAAAATAAATATAAAGCATTGTTATTGGCGAAAGGGTGTTTTATTAGCATAATTGTTCAAAATTGATTCCATAAAGATTTATTTTTTTGATAATAACTAAATCTTTATCATGGAGACGGGAAATGTTAGCCTGACGAGCCAGACCCACATTAAAATGTAATGTCTTGGCACTCACCGTTGGCAGTGCTCAGTCCGAGGGGCGGGATAATCGTTTGTCTTTCAAATTCCCTCTGCACGCAATAGGACAGCGCTATGAGTCCCATGCGTTTTCCCACCAGCGGAGCTAGTTGGCTAGTTCATACTTTCACAAATTAAAAAAAAAGCTTAACTCGGGTCACGCTGTTCGCCAACAGCACCATCCATCTTCTTTGTTTTCAAGTAGCAGGGAATTCAAGCCAAACCGTTGCAACTCTGCCATCAATCATTATGTTAAGCACACCTAACGCCTAACGTCTCTATACACGATTTGATTGGCCTGATAGAAGTTTAATTTTTCCAGCTCACAAGCCAATGGAGAGTTGCTAGACTAGCCCCAAGGGTGCGTCTAGATTTCTAGGCTAGGTAAATGTACCCTAAATTATAGAATGACCCGCCTTGTTTCTTGTCCAACTGTGCCCTGTTAGTTGTTTCTCCACCTGTATACTTAAACCCCTAGTTTTGTTCTGTTCGTTGCTTCGTCATCAGTGTTGGGAAAATTACTTAAAAAAAGTAATTAGTTATAGTTACTCACTACTTGTTCCAAAAAGTAACTGAATTACTCTATGATAAGAGTAACTCGTTACCAGGGAAAGTAACTATTTGCGTTACTGTTACAAAAAAAAGTTGCTATATGTCAAAGAATTTGGATTTTTTGAGCAGTTTTGAGCAGCCAGTTGAAATGAGTAGAACAGACAGGTGTTTGTAGGCTACATAACTTTCGATATTTATTAGATAGATAGATAGATAGATAGATACTTTATTGATCCCCAAGGGGAAATTCAAGATATTGCACATCGACAGACCTACCTACCTACTGGTTGACTTCAGCCTGTCATAGGTTTTTGTTGTGAGGCAGAAAGATCTAGCTTTTGCTGCTTGGAGGACTTTGCTCCGAGTCCTTCTTTGCTAGTGGATGGCGAGCTATCATCTGTGGTGGAGGTATCGGTGTTTTTGCCCACTAGCTTTAAATGCGTGTGTGAGATGCTTCATTAAATTAGAGTTGCTTACAACGGAGGTCGACAAAGTCTTCGCTCCTGGACATAATGTACACATTACATGCACGTTCTTGCCTTGATGAATTTGAAGTAGTGCTTATATCTCCACCTTGAAAATGGCAACTTTTCGGATTGCTCCTGACCTCTGCTGTTTCGTCGAATCTCTATTTTAGCTGTTACGTGTGTGTGTGTGGCACGTGTGCTGGCAAGTGTGTAAAAACACTGGCTCTGATTGGCTATCATGAAACATGACTCTGCCTTAGCCAATCATAATCGCTTACGTCGTTATTAACCCACCTCCTCACTAGCTTTGAGCCAGGGTGCGTTCGGATTACACAGTTTATTCAATCAATGCATAGTAACGCACCGCATTTAACGTCCAGTAACGTTAACGGCGTTGTAACGTCGGTAAAAGTAATTAGTTAGATTACTGTACCCTGTTAGTGAAAAAATAACGTTGTTACCTAACGCCGTTCTTTTAAACGGCGTTATTCCAAACACTGTTCGTCATTGAGTGTTTAGTCGTGGTTGTTCTGTTCCTGCAACCTGACTCCGCCAGATGGATTGCTTCGCATTTACTCGGCATATCCATCTGGGAACTTTCCGTTGGAGAACTTTTGGCAAGAGGTTATCAGGCTGCTCGCTATTTTTTTTCTGCGATAGAGACGACGTTGGTTAGCTTTACTGCAAACTGCTTTTCACTCTTAGAGAATGTTTACAATGTCAATGTCAAAACATCGTGTTACATAGAGATGATTTGTTATCTGCTTTGCAGCAGATCTAACTTGAACGTTATGCTACTCCATTTAATTGGAAACGGCGTCTGGTTTTCTTATACAGTAAGAAACTTTTAAAAGGAAATCATGAAGGCAACAGTAGTTCCCACTATTGACCATTTATAAACTGTGAGAGAGCCATAGGCACAGCACTAGCCATAGGCTATATTTGAGTGGAGCTGGCAAAAGATCATTGAGAATGTGAATTGTTCTTAAAGTGACAGTGCACCATTTATAATTAATTATTTGTTAAACCAGGGGTTCCAAAACTTTTCCACGACAAGGTTCTGGCCAGGGACCCCCTTGATGTTTTATTCATTAAACCCATCGACAATACTACGGCAAATGTAAAAATATATTAAGCTAATCCTAATAATTATTTTAGCCACAACCACATCGCGATGGAGCATACAATGTGTAAAAATTTTATTTGGGGCTTTCTGCTATATGAGAGCCATCACTCTACTATTATTCCCAGTCATTATCATGGGAAATATGTTCAGATATGCGTCACATTATTATAATGACATTGTATAACAACCCTCATAGTATATTTTAAATGTTTCAAATGTATTTATTTCTTGCTTTTATTTTTCCCTCCAACTTGCTGAGGCCCCCCTGGCATCCCCTCGCGGCCCCCCAGGGGGCCCCGGCCCCCACTTTGAAAACCACTGTGTTAAACAACATCAAATTTGCAGTATTTTAGCAATTAATATTTTAAAATTTGCAGTATTTAAGCAATTAATATTTTTTTTTAAACAAAATTACTTCATTGTAATCATTTCAATTATATACAATTTATTATTATTATTTTGGGTAGTTGCGGCCCACCGACCAATTTTCAAAACTCAATGTGGCCCTTGAGCCAAAACGTTTGCCCACCTCTGGATTATATGGATCAAGAAAAGGACCAGGGAGATGGCAGTCAATATCTTTACGGTACATGCACAAGTGTACATTGACATTTTCGACACATTTGTCATTCCATCAATCGAAGGAGTTTTGATGAAGTCACTTTTCTTCAAGAAAGACATATCAAGTCAATGACCTGGCCAGCAAACTGAAATGGGATCTCAATCCCATTGAAAATACTATGCATCCTGATAAAGTTCCCTTGGCCTTTGGAATTAAAATAGCCCCACATCATCACATACCCTTCACCATACCTAGAGATTGGTTTAAATTGGGATGTAGATCATCACGGGTGCATTAATAAATCTACAGTACATTGCGACGAGTTGATACAAATTATTCACTTTGACGAATTTATGTAGTCGATTACGTCAACTACGTTGACTAATAGTCCCAGCCTAGTTACTTTACTTTAAGCCATTGAAGCCTAAACCATTGAATTATACCCTCGGTATACATATCGTTGGAAAGCTTAGTGGATGGCCGTTAATGTGAGCACAACTTAATTTTGTAAATTTTACTAAAGCGACTGGTTTCGCCTTGCAGGGTCACATGTGTGCGTGCTTGCATGTGTTTATATGTGTCTGTGTGTATGGATGTGTGCATGCGTGTCTGTCCGTGTGTGCATGCGTATGTGTGTGTGTGCGTGTCTGTGTGTGTGTCTGTGCCTGTGGATGTGGGTGTGTGTGCATGCATGCATGCATGTGTATGAGTGTGTGTGCGTGTATGTTTATGTGTGTGTGTGTGTGTTTGCGAGAAAGAGTGTGTGTGAGACAGTATAATCCTCTTCCAGCAACCCTTCGGTCAACACCACCATCTACAGGCCCGTGAGGGATGGAGCAGGCTGGCTAAAGATGACGCAGGTTTTTAAGTTTCAAAAATGAAACATTTATTTATTTTGTCTTTTTTTTTTCAAAAACAGGTACGATAAATCATATCCAAAATAAGAAGTTAACATAACATAATAGTTCTATGAGGTCAGACAAACAGAACATAACTCAAAGCATATGAGATAACTGAACACAAAAGACTGACCTAACCAAATGGGACGACAGGGGAACATATATGCCGGCCGGCTAAACTAACAAGAAACAGAAGGGATGACTACGACCAATTGACATTTAGAAAACAACAAACATGAAATCTATGGCCAGTTCAACATAAGCGTAAAGGTAAGTAAATATTATTTCTTCAATGAAAATAATCATAAACAATATAGTTAACGGATAAACTTAGTTATAAAACCCAAATTAAGCTTCCTCTTTCCCCCATGACGTCCATTTCCGATGGTTACTTCAGGAGGACTCTTAACATGACACCATTGCCGCAAGAAGCCCTTTGCCAAGACAGCACCCGCGAAGTCCAGCCAGACGTGTTTGCTGTCGGCCTCTCACCACCCGCCACGGTAACTTAAGTTAACTCAAGAAACATGAGTACATAAATAACAAACATAAGACACAAACTGTGTGCACCCAGCTGTAACTTAATGTGTTAATCCTTAAATAAAGTTTAGAATGTGAAACGAAAGTAAACGTGTTGTGTGTTTTGTACTGTAGCATAGATCGTGAATGTTATTGTAACTGAATGATACGAGAACTTAATGAATGACAATGTAACCGGGTAATATTTCAAATGTGCATGAACAAAGACAACTAATTAACTATGTGTGTGCGGAGAGTAGGCTAAACGAGAGAAGTGCAAGACTAAACATTTGCCACCTCTTCGTCGTTCTGTGCGGCGGCTGGTCCGACCGTCACAAGGCCAATGGCTGTACAGTCATAAAATTCATTTATTTTATAGCCCATGGATGAAATTCCACGAAACGTAGCATACCCTATATAATAATTCTTTGACCATCGCTATATGACCGATACGGCGGTCATAATAGTCATAATAATAGGATTCCGACAGCTTGACTGCTTGAACCCCGAATTATAATATGGACTGTATAGTTTAGATACTCTTTTGATCCCGTGAGGGAAATTTGGTCTCTGCATTTATCCCATCCATGAATTACTGAAACACACACAGCACACAGTGAACACACAGTGAGGTGAAGCACACACTAACCCGGAGCAGTGAGCTGCTACAGCTACAGCTACAGCGGCGCTCGGGGAGCAGTGAGGTGTTAGGTGCCTTGCTCAAGGGCACTTCAGCTGTGGATGTGGGCATGGGAAAGCAGTGCTCAACCACTTCTCCTGCCCACATTTTTCTTACTGGTCAGGGATCGAACCGGCAACCCTTTTGTTACAAGCCCGAAGCCCTAACCAGTAGGCCACGGCTGCTCCCTATTGCTGCCCCTCTAGCGCAAAGGTCTTGAAAGATACAATCTTGCAAAAGGCCCTGTGTTGGAGTTGTAAACTTGCACTGTTAAGGTGCAACCACAACAAAAATCTTTGGAACATTACCAAGAGCAACCTAGCAAGCGAAGCGCATTCAGGCTTTATTCAGGCGAAGCACTGCTAATGGATTCCAGTTTCTTCCAGAAGTGTGGAGATACATTGAGCCTCGTAAATGGGTGTTAAACAGTGATTTATTTGCATGGCTAGCCCGATGCCGAAGCACCACTATTGAAAAAGCTGTTGGTAGCATCGGCTAACTAGCGCCAGATTTTGGAGTGCAGGGGACAAGCCGAGATGGGCTATGAGCAGTAGCAGAGATTTGGGAGGGGCTGCGGCGCGAACAACCCGGGGCCTCGCCGCTAGGGCCCCCCCCACTGGTTTTTTTTTTTTTTTTTTTTTTTTAAATACAGTTTATTGACCACATATCCATTCGGAATTGTTTACTACTTAAATGTTCAATAAAAATATATGTAGGCTGGGTTAGGCATAGTTTTTGTCTGTTTAACACAGCCAGAGAGCTGGCTATACTGTGTGAGGGAACTACAGATTTTGATAGGGGAAGAGTTAAGTAAGAAAAGCCGTTTGTGTTCAGATGAACAAGCAGATGAGATTTTAGAAGACAGCAGGGACAGATTCAGAGTCGATGTGTTTTACTACATACTTGACGTCTTTGTTTCTCAGTTTGAACATCGATTTGCAGATTTCAAGAGAATGGCTGGAAAATTTGCTGCTCTGAACCCGAAACATTTTACTCTACCTGATGCGCCTGAAAAAGTTAGAGCGCTTTTGCGGACTTTTATTCACAGGATCTATCCAATGCCGGCAGAAGTGGTTAATGAATTTGTTACATTTTGTGCAATGTACAGTGAGCTGTGCATGCATTTAAACACCCACAGAATCCTCCCATTTCTCATCGCAAACGACATGGATCGGGATTTTCCTAATCTTGCCATTCTTTATCGTATTTACTTGACGATTCCAATTAGCAGTGCGAAGGCAGAGAGAAGTTTTAGCCGACTGAAACTCATTAAAAGCTTCTTGCGCTCCACCATGGGTGAGTCGCGGCTGTCAGACTTAGCGCTCCTCTGTATCGAGAGAGACATTGAGGTCAATAAGGATAAAGTTATTGACAGATTTGCAAACATGAAGGAGAGAATGCTGAAACTCAAAATAGATTAAATGTTTTTTGCAGTGTGCATGTCCTTTTAGGCCTGTAAAGCTACGTGTCTGTTTTTTCCTTTGTTGAGAAATTCTTAAAAGTGGGCCAACTTTTAACGTTCTTGAGTTCACAGTCGCTCATTTTCTGTTAGGCAAGGGCTATGGGATATTGTTTTCATTTACGTTTCTTTTAAAAAGGATGGGATAGTTGTTGTCCCTTTAACATGCTAAATGAGTTGAAGTTGTTGAGCAAAGTTGTTGTTTGTTTGACCGGAATAGGGAGCTATGATCAAAGGCTTTATTTTTTATTTTTCCTGGAATAAACATATATTAAATATTTTGGTTGGTTGGCTACTGCATATTACATGTGTGAATGGAAAGGTTGGTGAAATTACGCTAGTGCAAGCCAACGCGACAGTGCGGGTTACTGCAACAATCAGTGAGGGGGGGCAAACATCTCCCGCCCCCCCTCACACAATACCCGAGCTCCGCCCCTGGCTATGAGACATCCGTTCACACTCGGTATCATG
Source organism: Alosa alosa (assembly GCF_017589495.1). Lineage (NCBI taxonomy): Eukaryota > Metazoa > Chordata > Actinopteri > Clupeiformes > Clupeidae > Alosa > Alosa alosa. Next base: position 1,520,374 of record NC_063209.1, read on the forward strand.
TTTCAATACACTTTAGGTCAATATCACACCGGAATTCTCCTTTAAAAGATGGCTATGTCTCATTTGACATTGTTATTTGTACACATTATATATTATTATAACTATACAAACCACATATTATAACTATACAAATCACAACATATACATAGTGAAATGTTGGGGGTTATTGGGAGTCACTATTGGGAGCTGTAGGCTATTGGAGCCTCTGACATTGAAGGACTGTGCTAAGCTAGGCTAGCGGTGGGTGTGTCAGAGCAAGTTATTGAACGAGACAAGAAGGGTATGTATTGACTTATCTAACTTTGGGAGATAAGGTGAATAAGCTAATGTCCCAAAATGTTGGTATGTTCCTTTAATCTTATGTTAAGATATAAAAAATCTAGTTGGTACACCCCTTCTTTTTACTGTGTACACTACCTCACTGGGACCAATCATCCACGGCTTCTCATATCACTGCTACGCCGATGATACACTACGTTATCCTTCCCATCTGATGATGCCACAGTCTCGGCATGGATCTCAAACGGTCTCTCTGATACATCTGCTTGGATGAAAGAACATCACCTCCAACTAAACCTCTCTAAGACTGAACTACTGGTCTTCCCAGCCAAATACCATACATCACATCCATATCAAAACTGACACCCTCTCTCTTGCACCTACCAAGGCGGCAAGAAACGTAGGTGTCATAGTGGATGACCAACTACCCTTCTTCGACCATGTTTCCTCTGTCGCCTGGTCGTGTCGGTTCGCACTATTCAATATAAGGACAATCAGACCGTGCCTAACCCAACATGCCACTCAGCTCCTAGTTCAGGCCATGGTTATATCACACCTTGACTACTGCAATGCCCTCATCAGGGGCCTTCCAGCTTGTGCGGTAAAACCGCTACAGATGGTCCAGAATGCTGCGGCCCATCTGGTTTTCAATCAACCAAAAAGAGCATGTTACCCTGCTGTTCATTGAGTTTCACTGGCTTTCCTTAGCCGCCTTAATCAAATTCAAAGTCATTAGTGTTTGCATCCAAAGTGATGGGTCTGCACCTACTTACTTAAGTGCTCTTAAGAGAGCTTATGTTACCCCTCGGCCGCTGTGCTCCTCCAAGGAACGTCATCTTTCGTCTACAATACTTATGTTAATAGCTTTTATACTATTGCTGTAGTGTAGCTCATTCATGTTCATTCTAAAAATGCTTAATGTTAATAGCCTGAATGTTCCATTGCTGTAAGTCGCTTTGGACAAGATGTGTCCACCAAATGAATGAATGTAAATTAATAAATATTTTGACATGAAAAGGTCGAAAGTTCATGTGGCCCAATAGATTTAAAGCACTTTTTAACATTAGAAAATATTTATAAAATCAAAGGGTTTTTTTTAAAAAAAGGAGCTTTATGTTGAGTATAAGGCAGTTATTAAAAAATTATAAAATTAAAGGGGAAATTCGGTTTAAAATTGATTTTTTCGCAAATTTTATCGCTAATTTTAAACCATTTACGAGGCTCAAAGTAGCCCGACACTTCTTTGGTAGTATAAAGAGGGTCCTAACATATAAAACGAGGCATTGACAACTTTGTAAATGTACAGATAGTTTATAGTTTTAAGGAATGTACCTTGACTGTACCTTGTTGACAATACCTTGAGTCGTTTGCCGGTTGACGCCATCTTGAAATTAAATCCCTACAAGAAAGATTTCACATGTTTTTGACAGACATAAATGGGAAGTAGCTACTTTGAGCCTTGTAAATGGTGTAAAATTAGCGATCCATTTACCATCAAAAATGCCCTATCGCTGCCAGTGTTAGCATTTTGGAAGCATTTACTAAAAACAGACTAGTTTAGAATGCATCAGATCAGCATTTTTTTGCTCTCCAACAAACGTTTGAAGTCATTAGGCATATCCAAAATCCATTTTACACTGGATTTCCACTTTAAAGGGTGGGGTTTTTGACAAAAGAATATTTGTATTATGTGTAAGGCAGTTTGTGGAGTTCAACAGAGTTTTGACATGGATAGGTCAAAAGGTCAAGCCACATAATAGATTTAACATTATAAGATAATTAACATTAAAACATTGTATAGAATCAAAGGATAGGTTTTTTGACAAAAGTAGCTTTGTGTTATATAGGCAGGTCTTGTATAAACACATCAAAGTAGGTTTGACACAAATTCGTCCCTCGTAGCCAGTGCTAAATGGATTTTTCGAATGTGTCAAATATCTAACGTCCAATATAAAACCAACTTTTGCATGATTTTAAAATAACAAAAACGCTGATTCTACTCTTGGATCTGAAAACTGTGTACTTAGTGTGAAGCCTGAACCCTTCCCTTTCGATAGACACTAGTTGGACTTCAATTAAACAAGTGTAAGTCAGTCATTTGCCAAGGTTGCGTAAGCTGCACAGGGCCATGACGGCTGAGTTTTTTAAATTTTATTTTTATCTCAACTGGTTGTAATCCAAGCGGCGTAAAATGCAAATTTACTCAACGCACTGGCAGACACATGTGCTTGTTTTTAGGCAAATTTGCTTAATGCACTGACAGACAAATTTACTTGACGTACTGACAGACAAATTTGCTTGTTTTCAGGATGCGACGTTTTAAAATAAATCAAACTCTTCGAAATGATTTTATGAGGAAGCGCTAGGTAAGTCTCATTATACTGAAAACAATGCCAACTAGATTTAATTTGATCTTGATATGAGATTCATAACACTTGACTAGATTTTATTAGATAAGCAGTTTTTGTAGTGTATGAGGTAAAAAACTTGCATACAGTAGGATGTCCTTAACGCAGTGTCAGCATTTATCCATCATCAGTGTTCCTTCAGCATTAAACGTAACAAAACTGGCTAAAAAGTGTATAAAAGGAAATGATAGTGAAGAAAATGAAAAATATGGCAATGCAAAAGTTTCCATCCCCCTCTGTGAAATGTTCTGCAATACTTTGTATGACTTTCCTTTGCCTGTATAGCCTCCTTCAATCTCTTCCTGGAATATTTGTTTCAAATTTGGTCTTAAACTAGCTACCTAAAATACATGTAAAAACATGATAAAAAACAACACCACCCAGAGTCTTATTGGCACTCCTAAAAGCTAACTGGTGCCTTGTGGAGTAATGGTATGGGAAAGGTTTGCAGTCTTTGTTTCCAGTGTGTTCCTATCCCAACACAGGAAACCACACATGTGTTTGTCCTATACATGAGCATTAAAGTGTCCGATTGTTGAATGGCGTTTCTTTAACGCTTAATACAATAAAGGGTATCCCTCTTAGGAAATACATGCAAAATATCTTAAAAAGTGGTGTTTTATTTAGTAAGATCTGTGGCACTCGTTTTTTGCAGGACTAAAAACTGCTAGATGTTAAACTAGAACTACATTATTCCTACACAAACTCAAATCAAATCAAATCAAATGTTTATTTGTCACATACATTATACAGGTAGCCTATAAATGCATAGAAATGCTTGTTCCACTGACTCCAAGACTGTGCAAAGGATATATGTATAGAAAAGGAAGAAGAATAAAGAAAGAAAGTCCAAAGTGCAAAGTGTTTAGGCTGCTGTACTGTATGCTGGTGCTCCTGCTACAATCCTCATTTAGAATCCTGATAGCCTGGGGGTAAAAACTTTTCCACATTCTCTCCGTGTTGGACTTCAGGCAGCGGTAACGTTTCCCAGACCGTAGGATAGTGAAGAGGCAGTTGTTGGGGTGACTGGGATCCCTGATAATTTTCCTTGTTCTCGACTGACATCTCCTTAGGTAAATTTCCTGTAGGTTGGGTAGGGCACTTCTGGTGGTACGTTCAGCTGATCTTACTACTCTCTTCAGAGCTTTACGGTCTAGCTCAGTGCTATTTCCATACCAAGCTGTTATACTGCAGTGATAACACTTTCAATGGTTGTTCTGTAAAAGTTCTTCAGTAGTTGTTGAGGTAGCTTGAAGTACTTGAGGCGTCTGAGGTGGAAAAGACACTGATGACCCTTTTTCACCAATTAATTAATGTGCTTGGTCCAAGTTAGGTCTTCAGTAATATGGACTCCAAGATATTTAAAACTCTCTACCCTTTCCACTTGAGAGTCATTGATCATAAGTGGTTGATACATCTTATGCTGATCACACCTGAAATCTATAAACATCTCCTTGGTCTTCGTAACATTCAGGAGGAGGTTGTTTTCCTGGCACCAGTTAGATAACATGTCTACTTCACTCAAGTAAACCTGCTCATTGTTCTTTGAAATAAGGCCAACTACTGCTGTGTCATCAGCAAACTTGACAATGATGTTGGAATCATGTACTGCTGTACAGTCGTATGTGTAGAGGGAATACAACAATGGACTTAGAACACATCCCTGTGGCGCTCCTGTATTGAGAATAAGGGATGAAGAGATGTGACTACCCACCCGCACGGCCTGGGGTCTACCAGTCAGGAAGTTAAAAATCCATTTACACAGAGATGAATTCAGTCCAAGATTTTCCAACTTAGTGAGTAGTAATACAGGTTTGATTGTATTAAATGCTGAGCTAAAATCTATAAACAGCATTCTCACATAATTCCCTGCCCTGTTATCAAGGTGGGCTAATGCAGTATGCAGTATACAATTGATGGCATCATCAGTAGATCTATTAGTCCGATATGCAAACTGCAAGGGATCTAGATTTAAGGGCAATGATGAGCAGATGTAACTCAGGGGGAACTGTAGCACAATGGCGGTGCCAGCACCCCATACCACCAACAGTTTCAGTCCCCCTGGAAACCCAAGTCTGACCTTTTTCTTACTCTGTCATGTCATCTCTTCACTGTCCTGGCAAATAAAAGCAAAGTCCAAACATATGTGTGTGTGTGTGTGTGTGTGTGTGTGTATGACAGTGAAAATCAGGGAGATTTTCATTTCTGAATGAATGACTGTTTAATGACTTATTTAATTAGCCTAATCCAGCAACAATTTGCATGGTGTAGCCTATTTACCCCAGGGATTTCTTGGATGTTTATTACAAATTTTAAAATAAAAATTAAGCAATTTGTGAGACTTAAAATATGCACACAAATAAAGACAAAAGTATTAGGCCTAACCCGGAAAATAGGCTATTGTGTTAATCTTTGGAGGAGAGTTATTTCATATTTTACATATTTGTGGTAAAAAATCAGGGAGATTTTCATTTCTGAATGAATGACTGTTTAATGACTTATTTAATTAGCCTAATCCAGCAACAATTTGCATGGTGTAGCCTATTTACCCCAGGGATTTCTTGGATGTTTATTACAAATTTTAAAATAAAAATTAAGCAATTTGTGAGACTTAAAATATGCACACAAATAAAGACAAAAGTATTAGGCCTAACCCGGAAAATAGGCTATTGTGTTAATCTTTGGAGGAGAGTTATTTCATATTTTACATATTTGTGGTAAAAAAAACGCTTTCTGAGCAACATCTTCCAATAGACTGAGCATTTGTTTGCAAGATGCTTTTTGTCGTTCATGTTTTTACTTAGAAACGTTAATTTATTTTAATTTTTTTACTGCAGTAGGAGATATGTGTAAAGACACAACAATAAATTCATATAGCCCTCGGGCTTTGGTCTCTAATGTCATTCAATTAAATTATTACTTTACAACAAGCCTATTCAATATCAAATCAAAGTGATCAACTTACTTGGGGGAAATCGAAGATGGACTGTCCATGAAGTTCGTTCGTGTTTTCCAAGCTTTTCGTAAGAATATTCTGGGATTTTCATTAGCCGTCCAGACAAGATTGGTGAGACAGTGGGTGAAGGAGAAAGCGATACGAGTCGATCAGAATAAGAACCCGTCGAAGTCGATACGGGCAAGATTCCCGCAACGGTGTATACGTTTGCGGAAAAGTCACACGTATTAGGCCTATTCGGTTTACTGGACATCAGTGCTTCAACGCTGAATGAAGGCAGGTCAGATTCTGCCTTGTCGGAGTATTTATATTGATCTCTGAATACTTCAAAATCAAGCTGAAGCTCTTTACTCCTCGCGCATGTGAAAAAGGTATCATCTTTCAGTGTAACTGAGGAAGACAACATTGTGTCATAAGACAAGTAGACTAGTAGACTACTAGCATAAGTGTCATTTTCTTATGTAAGAAGCAAATGCACTCGCATGTCTACCGAATTAAGCGTGTGGGTCACGGTTAAAACGTCAGACAGAGGTAACAGTCCAATCAACAACGAGCTGGGCAGGACTCAAGTTAGGAATCTCTTTCAGACAGCCAGTGGTGCTAATTGACTAGATTAAGGGGTATTCCAGAAATGAGGTTTAACAAACTCTGAGATAAACTCTAAACTGTCTGAACCGTGACGACTAAACCCGAGCTGTCGGTTCCAAAACATTGGTTACGAATAATTATTTCAGTCAACCCCGTATTACTTAACCTATAGTTGTGCGCGTTTATATGGCAAACGTATGAAGACATCATCTATAATTGAAAGTCGAAACAAAGTGAAAATGTCGAAACAAAGAGCACCATATTTTTCAGAGGCAGAGGTTCTCCTCGATGTTTACGAAGAGAGAGCTGTAATAACAAAACAGAACGAGACCTTAATTGGCAGAGAATTGGCCTAACCTGACCGCATAAATGCTTAAGTTTAGGATAGACTATTAATGTCAAAAGCACAATATTAATTAGCCAACCTGGATCTGAATATTATGACAAGGTATAACGCACCCTGTTGAAATGTGTTGCCCAAATTAGATTCCCGGTACGGCTTGATATCGTGTACTGACCCTGGCCATTTTGCCTCCACGTTTGTAATAAGATGTGAAACATCACATATCATCTAGCTAATGTGTTTTAAACATCAACACCATTAAGAGAGCATCCAAAAATAAAAGTGGCCTATGGCCTATCCATTAGATCTACTTGTAAATGTATGCCGTGGAAACTTTTCCTATTGACATAATCTGTCTTGTTTATGGATGGCGCTTTAATGGAGTCAATGACGTTTGGAAAGCCTGAAATAGCCAATGTCTATTAATTGAAAGTTCACCAGCAAATATCATTTCCGTGCAAATTTGGAAAACTTAAAACAAGTGATGCTGACCTGCCAGTTGGTGAAACTCCACATTAATGATCCTCGTGGGTTTGTGGCCAGGAAAATGAATGAAGGTAACGCTTTAGCGCAAGGCAAACTTTACGCACCGACCGACAGTTGGTTTGCCGATATGTCCTGCGTGTGTTTAAAAATATTTTATCCCAAATGCCATCAGCATTCTTAACCAAACTAAGTGACTACACACATACCTGACTGAGCTGCTATTTTATTTATTTAATTGTACATAATTCAATGTATTCATATTCTATCTTATTTATAATCTCATCTTATCTTATTTATTCATATTCTATACTTTTTTACTTGTTGTAATATCCTCATGTGTCTGAGATATTGTCTGTATGTCCATCTTGGTGAACTAAAGAAGAATTTCCACCATGTGGACAATAAGGGCTCTATTTTGATGATCAGAAACACAGCACGATGCTTATTCCTACAGTATCTTACACTCGAATTTTGCACCATGTGCTTCATTTTTATTAAGCCTTGCGCCCAGGGTGTGGCAGAAGGTGTGGTCTGGCATCTGGTGCATGATCCAAAAATCGCTATCTTACATTCTCTAAAAATAATTTTGCCACTGACCAAGAAAAACTTGGTCTATAGCGAAAGGCGCATCTAAAGCACAGCTGAAGATGCACTGTAACAAGATGTAAGCAGGCCTTAGCAAGCAGTCCCAAACAACTTATCTGCAGGATAAATAGCCTTAGGATTTTTATTCACTCATTCGAACATTATTGGGGTAAGTGCTGCTGCAGTAGCAGCAACTGGAATCCATGCATTTCCACTGAATTATTTTTGGAATCTGATCCTTTATCATACCTGTTCATTCTTACTCGTCGCTCGACTTACAGTATCGTGACTAAATTCAAGATGGCTGCAAACGCTAAACTTCGTGAAGATACTGTCTGGATAAATCGTCTTGTAAGTAAACTACCAGTGCTTTTTCAAAGTTCTCAATGTCTCGTTTTAAATGTCAGGGCCCTCGGAAGTCTACCAATGAAGTGTGGAGATACATTGAGCCTCGTAAATGGGTGTAAAACAGTGATTTATTTGCATGGCCCGATGCCGAAGCACCACTATTGAAAAAGCTGTTGGTAGCTTCGGCTAACTAGCGCCAGATTTTGGAGTGCAGGGGACAAGCCGAGATGGGCTATGAGACATACGTTCACACTCGGCATCATGTTTCAATACACTTTAGGTCAATATCACACCGGAATTCTCCTTTAATTACATTCAGCAGCTGCCGACAACACCCCCCGCCGCCTCAACATAAAAATGACAACCGGTTTTGCCAATACTCACTTTATTGGAAGTGCATTTTAACAGTAACGTGAGACATTCCAACCTGCAAAAAGTCATTTTAGGGATGTATCCCGAAGCCCCACCCCCCCACCCCCCATTTTAGCCTACTTACAGTAGATACTGAAATACAGATGTTTGTCTATGTTTGTCTTAGATACTAAAATACAGATAAATATGTTTGTAATGTCTAGTCAGTACACCAAATAAGGAAGGCCTATAGATGAAGTTGTGGTAATAAAATATGTAGATTTTGGTAGTTTGGGCTTTTCATGTAGCCTTGGCAACTAGCCATCTAGTATAGGCCTGAATAATATGCAAATGAAATTACCCTTGTTAAACTCACCTTAACAAGTCATTTGCAATGGTTTTGGGCAATGAAGTCATCTGATTGGTTGATCTGATTAGAGCGAAACAGGCCAATCAGGATGCTCTCTTGGATGCACTTCAGGCACACACACACCCTCTTGCTGCTCTACTGTAGATTCCGGGAGATTTTATCTTAATTTATTTTTAATTTTTATTAATTTGTGGGCGTCAGGGAGCCGCTATCAATATACTGGAGACTTCCGGAACTTCCTACAGCACTTTGTCGCCAGCACAGAGTGTACAACATGTCGTTGACTATGAGACCACGGTGGTGAAGCTAGTTTCACTTTGCCAATGAGTTCAAATAATAGACGAGTGCAGATGCGTGCAGGCTATACTCTGCTAGGTTTTAGTAAAGCATGGTTTAGTGAAATACCTGTTCCATACGGTCTCGCATGCAAGCAGATTCCTTCAAATGAGCCACTGGCTATCAAAATATCGATGCGCCGTTTGAAGTTGCGCAGCTTGCTGTTAAAGGGAATGACAGATGTCATTCTCATTGGTTTGTTATGCCCAAAACACACCCATGACTGATTAAGAAACATAAGAACAACCGTTTTGCGCCAAGCAAACCACCCCGAATGTGGACTGGACACACCCCTAAATGTATTAAAGCTTTTTGTCTCTGACCATGCGTTTAGATCGCCAAGATAGAGCCCTAACGATCTATTCTATTCTATTCTATTCTAGTTGAGGGGCAGATCCACAATGCGTAACTTTAGAAATGTAGGGATGGAGAATGTTGTTCAAGTATATTAAGGATTCCGCTGGAAAAACGGTAGCATTCTCGTATTCGTTTGAATAAGACAGGATATCATATTGTGGTCTTATCACCCTCTCATGGTGAATAGCACGGATGATTTGTGCTTCTATATCAATTGGACCTTCCTCAAAAAGAAACACCATTGTGTGACAAGTGTCAAAGCAGTGGCTTTGCAGAGATCCAAACATAACCTGATAACCTGAACAAAACCTACCCCCTTCCAGATCAGATCCTGACCATTTGGGAACTGAAAACCCAGGTTTACCGCTTACTCTGGGTTAGCATACCCAGTTAAGCCAGTAAACCCGCTTTCGGGAATACCCCCGATAGGCCCACTTTATCTGCATTTTGCATCAAAGTTTAATGAATGTGCCAGTTATACAAAGATGTGCAAACCTAGTTAAAACACTTCCACAATTTACCTCAAACAGGCTATGGCACCACTTTTTCAGCAGGCTTTGAAACATTTCATAAAATTCTAAGCTGACTGACACATGCACATTGGGCAATTCAAGTGATGTTAAAATCCAACTAATTTTAGATAATGTAAACTCAACCAATTTTTTCCTCTACTTCTTTCTTTTTTCAATTTAGTGTTCACGCCATAAAATGCAACCTCTTGGTGTGATGCAAACTAATTAAACAGAGGTGGGAAAAAATTAGCCTGGGGGCCAGCCGAACTTAGTCCCGCCCACAACATTTGAGGTCGGGAAGTTCGGTCTGGCATTGCTTCGTTGTGGAGCAACTATGCTTACCCCAAATCTGGTGGACCAATCAAATCGGGCTTTACGATGATGGACAGGTGAGCAACAGCGCCTCGTCTATCACGTCATCTGAGCATGCTTAGGTTGACAACAAAAACACTGTGGCTAGTAGGAGACAGATGGCTTCTAAGACCCCATATGGAAAATGCATATTATTTCAATGAGGTTTTATCACTGAAAACGATTACTTCTGAAAACTTTGGCCAAAGTTGAGGTGTGGGAAAACTCATGGTTTCACTTTCATCAAGGGAAAACAGTGTGTTGCATTGTGACATGTTGTTCCCTCGTTCGTTTGAAATCTCTGATTGACCACCTGTTCGAGGGATTTGCGACAGCCTTTCGCAGCTATTTATAACATGTTTGTAGCATATCAGTGTTCAACAGAATTATTTTTAAAAACGGAGGGGATATAGGCTATCAGTTTTTTCCTAATAGCCTACCGTAGTACGTATCTCTTAGATTTCGCTAATGAGTGTTGTAGGAGATATTGACGGCACAATAACTTTTACAAAAGACCAGAAAACAATGTTAAGGTATTTGTGGAGAAAAAGCATGGTTTGTGTGTTCTTTCTACATCTCACGGTAAGTTATTTCGTTGCTCTGATTGGTTAGGTCTATCCAATCGAGTGCAGAGGCATTCCCCCCCTGTATCGGTTGAAACACGCCCCATAATTACGTCCCAATGGAGCCGTATCAGACTCATATTCTGACTAGAATTGAGTATGGCTACGTCAGGCTAGGAAAAAATAGTGTCAACATTTAAATAAGTTATCAAATACCCCAATTGTATAAGTGTAACAAAATAAACTAGCCACACCAAAACAACTAATGTAATGTGTGGATGGGGCAGTGATCAGAGGGAGCATGTCACAGTAATGATGCTTCATAAGCCAATGATTACATTGGTCCGATTCACTTAGAGGCAGATACTCTAAAGGGTGTATATATTTCACCCTCTAAAGCTGAAACCATGACTTCAAGTTGAGACTTAATGATAAATGAATATCTTTTAATGTAAAATCTATAGCACTGAAATATGACATCTGTACCAATGACTTATGATACTGCACTGTGTTAGCGTGAGATAAAAGATTAAAAGATGGAAGCACATAGACTTCTCCATCCCTCTGTCAATTACTTGAAGTAGTGAAGTGGAAATTAGCCATTGTAATAATATTCAAGCCATTACACAGAATGCACTAATGGAATTATGTTAAATCATTGAGATTTAACTTTAACTAAATTCAGATTTAACTAAATTGTTCCACGTGTAATGTATCAACTCAAAATGTAAATATAAACAAATATGTAACATCACTGCAGTTCACCTTATTCCATCATTGCAGATAACCAAAATTAAATTGTACTTGAATTAAAATTAACCCTTCAGGAAATCCTTAATTAGATATGATCCGTAATGAATTTGATCCTTCTTGGTATAACCCAGCCTCAGAAAAAAATCCTAAAACAACCCATGTGAAATAAACTTTTCAGATCATTAACTTCATTCACTAACTTCAAATTCATTTTTCAACTATTTTCAAATATTTTTCAACTATTTTAAATATTTAACTACACCATGACTAAAGGCTTTTCAATGTTCTCCCTTTTGATTTGAGAGTAGGTTTACCCATCTACATGCCACCAAGAGAAAGCTAGATATCATGCTTACTTGTCAATGTCCCTCATTTCTCAGAAAGAATATTCATATCACCGTTGACTGTTGTTTCATGTTGACTGACAGGTTAGAGAGGAAAAAGTAGGTGTGTTTAGGATGTCTAAAATTTTTGGATTCTGTTATATTTGTATTAAACATGCTATCATAATGACTACACTATCCACTAAGCTGTTCTTAGGACATTACTTTAAATGTTAGCTCTCTCTATTTGTATGCACTTGTATGCATCATGTATCTTGTATCATAATCTTGTATGTGTCATACAGTACCACATACATGTATCCTGATGCCCCCCTCACCCACATACATTTCTGTCTGTGGGTCCAGTTACACAGAACACCTTTAATTAAACCGCTCTCATGCATGTTATTTTTAAATGCCTTTAAAAGTCTTTCATTTCACTTGGGCAGGCAGCTGAAGGAATCAAACACTTAATTAGATATCGGTTCCTATGTTCATGACTTGTACATCACCACCATCACTGACATAGATCTATGGGAATGTACATGTAACACATCCAAATAATTTAGATCCAATGTTGATATCCTAATTTAATCTGATTTAAGTGAACTTTGGAAACAACATAATGTCAATTGGCTGTTTTTTAATTAGGAAGCTCTGGATGTAGGCTGATTTGATCACAAAAAATGTGAGATTGTCATAAAACAAGCCTTGGGTATTGGGATTGTATGTAGGACTCGCAGACTGATATAGCCTAATAATAGTCTAGGCTGTTGTCCCTAGTGCAAAGGATGCACAATGAATTAGCTGTACAGTGCAATTTTCTGTATGCCACTGCTCATATTATGTTAGCATAATGTGGTGCTATCTCATAGTAAATGGAGCGGCTAAAATGGAAGTAAATATGCACTACAGTGCTATTTCTGCCTCATGAATGTGGCGTGGATTTATAATGAAATAGCGACCAGCTGATAAATAGCATTTCAGAACCAGTCTGAAGACCGCACCAATGATTTCTTCAAACCTCAGTCAGAAAAAGGAGTCTAGTCAGCGTAAACTAGCAGGGCATGGAACCAAAGACAGGCAAATGAATCCAGTTTGATATTCATGGATACCCAAACCACACAGCTTCAGCCAAGCCAAGCCTTCAACTCACAAAAACACAACGCTACAATCAAGCTCCAATCTACAGTAGGGGTGGGGCAAAATATTGCTATGGCATATTGTATAATATTGTATAACTTCTTTTTTCAATAATTAAATAATTAAATGTAATATTAATAACATTAAAATATCACATTGTATTCATATTCTAAACATAATAACATAATGTGTCATAACATGATCCTTGTGGTGGCACTTATTAAGGTGAGACACTACAGGTGACTAGGGTAAAAATTTTACCTAGCAGATATCACTATGAAACTTCCCCAGTTGATTACTTACATTAATATGAAAAAAAAATGTATTACATGTTTTCTGTAATTTAATGTTTAAATAGGCAAATTAGGCTAATTCAGGATAATTAGGATCTAATTCAATATGCGCTATTTTGCATACACTTTAAAAACTAAATCTATTTTAATCATTGTGTTAATCAATCAACTTATCTATTTTATCATTGTGTACACATATTAGATGAAAAGTCTCTTACTGAGGGAATTGTGGATATCTCTTTTAGTTGTTCAGTAAAACAGAAATTTTCGTCATGTTTTTAGGAATAAAATGTCATATAAATCAGGCTAGGAATAATATATCAACAAACCCCTCTGTAAAAACCTTCTAAATATAGTTATGGTATAAGACTGGAAAGTTTGGTGTATGTATGTGCTTCTGAAGTGGAGATTTCTTTCTCAGAGTGGGAGAGGAAACTCATTTTGAGAAAACAGCTTTGAAACAGGTCAATGAGATTCCGTTCTTAGCTTAGACTCGCCACACACTTTGGTGATTGGTTGCTGATACAAAGGAAGTTTCCATATTTGGATTGTGTAGCGTCATGCAGGGAGAGAGCTTTACAACAACACCGGATATGATATGTTTCCGGTTGCAGTGGTGCATGCAACGTTAGAATGCTACAGGCGCAAGTAGACAAAATGTAATGAAATAAACACCTTTTCGTTGTAGTAGTGTGAAAGAATACTTAAGGTCTTGAAATTGACCTTATATTTATTTCGTTACTGAGATATGCCTTTTCAACTATTGATTGACACTCATGCCACTTTTTAAAAATATTCCTCTCAACGAAACCATTAAATTACACTCTGGAGTAGTAACTTTTAGATTTTTCACACCAGGTGCGTGGCGTGGCGTGAGCGTGTCATCTGCGTGGCGTGTCTGTTTTTATTTCGGCTCCCATGTTAACAGCTTAGAACTTGCACACCGCCGGCGTGACACGCACGTCTCATGTGCGGCTCGCGCCATGCTGAATACGTGTGCATGCTATAAATAGGACCGACACCTATTTTTCACGCGACACGCAAGTGTGTTTGAAGCGTTTCCATCCGTCCGTCCAAGAGACGTTTTGGTAAGCAGACATAGAAAATGCCACGCAGCGCCACGTTCCTGGTGTGAAACAGGGCTCCTGCAGACTGTCTGCGTGGCGTGAGTGTGTCATCTGCATGGTGTGTCGTTTTTATTTCGGCTGCCATGTTAATTGGTTAGAGGTTGCTCACTGCCTGCGTGACAAACATGTCTTTTGAAGGCTGTTTTATGCTTCGAATGTTTTATGCTTCGAATTGACGGCGTACCCCCGCAGACTCCTCTGCGTCGCCGTGAACCCCTCTTCGACCCCTTTGCCTAGCTCGACGTGCACCTCCAAAAATGTTTTACTTCTATGGGGTTTCCCATTCTGAGTACCGTTTCGGTCATACAGTCTATGATTTCGGTGGTTTGCGATGCAGACACAGGCAACACCAAACTTCAAAGCCACCCCCTACAGTTATGGCAGTGAAATGCACCGGGATGCAAAGCAACCCAACGCAGAACCATAAAAGGGTCACGAGGCCGTAGGAGTGTCGCCATAGCTACGCCAAGGAGTTGACGCAGAAGCATGTAACAGACTTCAGGCGCGGCTCGAGCCGTGCCAAAAACGTGTGCATGCACCCGACAACACCACACAGCTGCCACACAACTGACACGCAACAGACACACCACGCTCACGCCACTCAGGCAGTCCGCAGCTGGCCTAACATTGGAATTGGTGTCCTACCCACCAGTGATACTGATAGACACAAACCCAGATACATTTTTTACAGCAACTGGAAAATGCATATTTTTGTTCTCAAGTGATTTTGAATGTGGAGCACTTACAATCTCAAAACTTTGCAGAAGTAGAGTCCATGAGGCAAGTATACTGAAGACAATTTGAGATTTGTCTTATTCAAAAGCTATAGCTCTTAAAGTTGACCAGAATAGTGATTTTTTTCTTCAAAAACACAAATTGACCCTTCGCTAAGCCACACCCGAAAACCGCCACAGGCCAATCGTGGCTTAGCAACCCAAACTAGGCACAGGAGGTCTGTCAAGCTTTTCGAGTTTTGCCATGTTAACCTGTGGAGACTGACGGCCTATGGGTCATGAAGGGCACTTATTTGGATGTGTGGTGCCCTAACGTAAAAGCACAGTGAAATAACATGTTGCACATGACATTAAACATGATATAATTTGGAACACATAGCCTATTGTTCTAACTGTAAAAAATGGCATATTTCATGATATTTCCATAATTTCGAGATATGAGCTTCACGAAGATGGCAAGAAGTTAACAGACATTCACCAAGACGTATAGCCCGTCAGCAACCTATCTAAAATAACACCTACTATTTAAAGTGGCATTCATGATATGTTGTCAAATATTGAAGTTGTGGGAAGTACATAGCTTAAACTATGTTTCATTCGTCCTGGCCAGGAGGGACGAATGAAACAAAATGCACATTCGACCTCTTCTTAAGTAATTCATGAACGGTTTTGTTCAGAGCTGAACATGCAACTATATTTGACAGAGGACAGATGTAGGTTGCTAGTGACAAAATATTAGCTTCAGTGTGGTACAATGTCTTTGTAAATGACATTTCATTAAAAAGTCCCAGTTCTCTCCCTATGTAATAGACGTACAGGGTGCGAAAAGCTTGCCAGGCATAGCAACAGTAACTAAGGAGGGTGGGACTTGGCGAAGGGTCAATTGTCTTGGAAGGACAGCATAAATGCAAACCCATTTTTACTTTTTGTTGCAATAATATGCTACATTATAGGTAGCCAACTTAAAAGTATCAGATCCAACTTTTGTCTTTTTCCTCAGAATGTGTCCGAAAGTTGAAAAAAAGTAACTAATGCAGGAGCTTAAATGGTAAAGTACAGTGCTGCCGCTCCCACCACACGCCTCACGCACTGTGTGTAGGGCACCCTTTACTGCAAACTGCCACTCTTCCTCGATAATGTTTACAATGTCAAAATGCACAAACACCATGGGTGTGTTCGAAACGGGTAAAGTTGCTGCCTTTTAAGATATCTAACTGGGGAGCAAGGCAGCAAGTGCGGTTCGAAACCGAAAAGACAAATTCTGCTGCCTTTTAAGATATCTTAGAATTCCCAAATAACGGTCATTTTTGAAGGCAGCATCGATGCACACTTCATGCTCCCTCCTACCCATAATCCCTTGCGGCAACATCTGAAACAGCTGTGAAAGGTAAACAAACATGGCGGATGACATCGGTAATGGCTGCTGAATCTGTTTAAAATGTCATTTGTGTGACCTTATTTTGCTTAGATTTGTAGATTACAGATTAGAAATAAACAATTTACTATCTGATTATGCCATTGTTGTAACCATTAATAGCGTCTGGTCTGATATATCTGCCGGCCGTAAAACTAATTTATACCGTTAGCCTGCTAGCTTATGTAAGCTAATTTAGTTTAACGTCAGGCCTTTGCTAACGTCATACCGTAGTGTTAACCAAAGATTCTAGAGTGCTACGCTCATTTTTAAAAGATGCATTTAATCCAAAGTCATGTCTAGTGAGAGCTCTCTATGTAGGGAGGGAGGCAGTAGGCAGCTGTCTCCCGTTTCGAACACACCCGTTACATGCAAGGATAATACTTTTATCTCTTTTTATCTCCACCATGTAGCAGATCTAGCTTACTCCAATTAATTGAGAATGCATCTTGTGTGTGCAGGAGAGAGACAAAGAGAGTGTCAGTTTCTATTTGGCTTGTCATTGTGTATCTCCTTTTTAATATAATAAACTTTTAAGTAAATCACAAGGGCAACAAAGACGAGGCTACTAGAGGTTGCGATTTGTGAGGTTATCCGGTTCCCACTGACCATTTTTAAATTGAGATTGGTGAGATAAGAGGGCTCTTTAATATAGGCTGCAGTCAATGTGATTTGGAACATGGACAAGAATATAAAGACTAGTCTACTACTTTGCCTTAGTAAATGGAATTGGTGAGTCTTCAGTAATTTGTTTTCCAAGCATTTACATGAAGCACATCATATGCCGAGTTGACTGAAACACATTCCATTCAGATAGCTAGGTGGCTATCAGGCTCTTAATTGCGAACATAAATGTGAAGCAACATGTCATTACACACATTTTACAACTTAACATTGTGCATATTATTAGTGGGCTTGATCAAGCAAGCAAGCCTTAAGCACTATTGTTCTTCTTAAAGGGACACCAGGCAACGTTTTTTCGTGTTAATTACTCATCTTCGTAAGTCGGTATTTTGTAAGTCAGCTAAATGACTCGTTACAGGGCGAATGAAGACTCTCTCGCCCGCCCCTACTGCCTGTAGGAAGAATATCCCGCTTGCAAGTTCAGTGTATCCTACCCGCCGACCGAAGCAGGCAGGCTAACGAAACGCTAGAGATTGTTGCAAACGTGTGTATAATGGCAGAGCCGGTGAAGAAGCAGCGAAAACCCTTGACAGAAGACGCAAAGAAAAGGAAAAGAGCTTCAGACCGAGCGAGGGGGAGTTTCATAGAGAAAAAGCATCAGGCTTGCCTTGTGTCCCTTTAAGTGTACTTTCTTTATTCCCGTTTACCCACTTTTTTGTCCTCCCAGAGCAGTGTTTCTCAAACTTTTTCAGAAGGACCACTTAACCAATGAAAAATAAACGCACGGACCACCTAGCTACAGTAAAAAAAAAAGATTAGACCTACTTCAAGAGTATGTTAGCCTACACAATAGGCCTACTCATTGAACCACCTTGCTTATTGTCTGTGCACTTTGCTTATTGTGTCAGAGGATTCATATGATTTAAACTGGCATACCTTACAAAGACAGTGTTGCAGAACTATTTGGATTTACATACAAGTTAAAATAATAATAATAATAATAATAATAATAATACATTTTATTTAAAGCGCCTTTCAGGACACCCAAGGTCGCTTCACAGATAAAACAAATATAAGAAAAAATATCAAAAAAGGAGAAAAATTATCAAAAAATATATAGTCCATTTAGTCATATCATAGTCCATAGGCTAGTCTGAAGAGATAGGCTTTCGGTTCCTTTTTAAACTGGGCAGTGGATTCACACTGCCTGATGTCATTTGGAAGTGAGTTCCATAGCTTTGGGGCTGTGTGGGAGAATGCTCTCTCTCCCATGGTGCTGAGGTTCTTCTTGGGCACTTTGAGCAGACTAGCTGATAAGGATCGCAGCGAGCGGGAAGGGGTGTAGCTCTCCAGGAGGTCGGTGATATAGTTGGGAGCAAGGTTATGCAGGGCCTTAGAGAGTCCAGTAGGATCTTAAACTGGACTCTCTGGGTAACTGGTAACCAGTGTAGCTGTAACAGTACAGGTGTTATATGGCTTGTGGACTTTGTGCCTGTTACTATCCTGGCTGCAGAGTTCTGAATTATTTGGAGGCGATGGAGTGATTTATGTGGAATGCCAGAGAAGATGAACACTGCCCTGCACTCCAGTGCTGGTAAGACGCTCTAGAAGCAGCTGATGGGATATAGTGTCAAAAGCTGCACTCAGGTCAAGGAGGATTAGGATGGAAATGAATCCAGCATCAGCTGTACAGAGGAGGTCATTTGTTACCTTCACTAAGGCAGTCTCTGTGCTGGTTGGTTCAATATGGCAAACAACTCATCTATATTATGTTGTACCACATCTGCTCGCGGACCACTTGGGATAGCTTGCGGACGGACCACCAGTGGTCCTCGGACCACACTTTGAGAAACACTGTCCTAGAATGTTTGAGACATCAACATGGTTCCAAAAAATTTAGGCCCGATCCGGTGTATCCTGCTTGTATTCGGTTATTAAATGATAATGCAATAATAGGCTAATAAATCGTTTTCCGGGTCCAATGGCTTTCAGAGCTGCTTGGTTTTCTCCATAAACAGTAAAATAAACTATTTTTTTACACTATTCAGTGTAGCCTTTAAGAAAATTGTCATCCTACTACTCACTTGTTGCCTCAACCTAATAAAATCCTATTTTTCGCGAAAGCCTACACGTAGCCCTTGATTGTATCATTTGACTGCACAGCTTCAGTAATTGCTCTGTTAAAGTTAACCGATTTTGTTTTACCCTCAATAAGACGGAGGTGATGGTGACAAGGTTTACAAGTTGAAAAATCCGGCTGGCTGGATCTTGTTGTGCTAAAAGGTAACATTTTGGCAATGTTTGTCAGGTGGAAATAAGCTGCCTGGGTAACTTTACCGATATGGAGCTTAAACTACTACTAGCTACTACAAAGTATTTTTAACTGTTGTCTTTATGTCATGTGGGAGGTCATACATAATGTTATGTGATCATGTAAACAATATTCAAACCAAAACAACTGCATCCTAGAAGCTATTGCTCCTTTACTGGCATCATCATGGCATCATCACCTTTTTTAGGGTACTCTGAATGCATTAGTTTAACATGATCACATGGAACCATGATAA
Source organism: Alosa alosa (assembly GCF_017589495.1). NCBI lineage: Eukaryota > Metazoa > Chordata > Actinopteri > Clupeiformes > Clupeidae > Alosa > Alosa alosa. The sequence continues at coordinate 1,540,185 of NC_063209.1, forward strand.
TATACACAAAGGTTTTTGAATATTTGCTAGTTTGGCCACAATATGCACAGATTTATGTTCATATGATTACAGTGCCTATAAAAGTATTCACCCCACTTGGATATGTCCCCTTCTATTGCTTTAATGAATGGAATCTTTGTTTAATTTGGCCTTCTTTATAATCATTTTCAAAAATCCCCTATTTATCCCCTCACATCCTGGTCACAAACTGTTCAACCTCCTTCCCTCTGGTAGCCAATACAGGGCACTGTTCGCCAAAACCAGCCGATACAAACACAGCTTTTTTCCCCATGGAGTCACTCTGTTGAACGCTCAGAAATAGCGCCCACCCTCACACTGATCAAAGACAATCAACTCTGTTCTGCTCATCTACCTCTTGTATATTTCAATCTTACAATTACAATATTGTTATTATTATATTACCATTACACTGAACTGCCTTGCACTATATTTATATTTAAATCTTAACTCTAAGACTTTACTGATATTGTATGATTTCTTCCCTCTCTTAAATGTTATAGTACATTTCTATTTTATATATTGTGCCTTGCTACTGACCTTTCTGTTACTGACCTTTCTGTTTTTATTCTTTATATGTTAAGTGAGTGTTGTACTTTTGAGAGCAAAGATTAACCAGTCAAATTCCTTGCTTGTTTACGCAAACTTGGCTAATAAACTGATTCTGATTCTATTTAATGTCAAAAGAATGTAAAGCAAATGTCTACAAAGTAATGTTAATTAAATAAAAATATCTAATGCAAAATAAGCGATTGCATAAATCAACAGCCAGCCAATTGGTGCCAATAGTCTCACAATTACTGAAATGGAGATCGCCTGAGTGAATGTGTAGTAATATAAAGACACCTGCGTCTTGAAGGTCCAGTCACTGGTCAATCAGTATTCCTGGCTATAATTCTACCAAGAAGACAAAAGAACGCTCCAAACAACTCAAAGAAAATGTTATTGACAAGCATAAGTGAGGGGATGGATACAATAAAAATGTTACAACAAGTAGAATGTAAGGAATTTGGCAATTGTGCAAATCTGCCTACAGCAGGCTGTCACCACAAACTGAGTGACCATTCAAGAAGAATAATGGGGGAGGCCACAAAGGCACCTATGACAACTTTGAAGAAGTTAAAAGCTTCAGCAGCTGCAAGCTCTATGGGTGAGTGGTAAATTTCGACTAAAGTTCGCCTGGAGGACAATCTGATTCAGTCTGCAAGAGAACTATGAGAAGATTTACATTCCAGCCAGACAATGAGCTGAAGCATACAGCGAAAATTAAACAGAAATGGTTTAAAGATGAATGTTCTGTAGTGGCCGAGTCAAAGCTCAGACCTCAATCCTATAGAAAATCTGTGGCTAGACTTAAAAAGGGCTGTTCACACCCGATCCCCTTCCAACCAGGCAGAGCTTGAGCAGTTTTGCAAAGAAAAATTGAGTAAAATTGCAGTATCCAGATGTGTGAGCCTAATTGAGACCTATCCACACAGATTCCATGCTTTTATTGCGGCCAAAGGTGCATCTCAATGCTGACTTGAAGGGGGTGAATATGCACCACTTATTTTGCATTATAATATATTTTAATTAATTAACATTACTTTGTAGAAATCTGCTTTCACTTTGACATTAAAGTGGGGTATTTTTTGTAAATGATTGTAAAAAAGGGCAAAATAAATTGATCAACATTCCATTTATATAAGCAGTAAAAAAGAAAACATCCAAGCGGGGTGAATACTTTTTAGACTGTATAGTTGTGGTTGTAATTTGTTCAACCCTCAATGGCATAAGAAAGAATGGCACACAAAAATGTTTAAATGTTCAGTGTCCACAATACATTATGAAAGCACATGGTATTTCTGGTATTTTATTTATTTAATTCATGTAAATGTAAACAATCCTACACCTTTTTCTTACGTTCACATCGAAAAAGAATACAGGCCTACATAGAGAGATGTTATGGACAAATGTTATGGTTATGTTATTTTGCAGACACTATTGCCCAAAGCGAACATTAGTTAAAAATGTGTAAAGTAAAGTTGAAAAGGTCAACAGTAATAGTAATAATAACAATAACAATATCTGATCAACAATACAAATAATGAGTTTTTATATATTATCAAAACCATAAAACTATAACTGTACAGTGCAACAGCAGTAACATTCATGGTTCTATGATTTTAGATTAATCTGAAGATGAGAAGTCTGCATACTGTCTACATGACCAATTTTTAAGTCTGTAACAGAACCAAGTTTTATAATGTGTCTCTACCCATACCAAATCCTTATTTGTTAAATCAAATCAAAATGCACCACAAAATTTGAGCAATTATCATCTTCAGTTTGTCAAAGTTAAGTGGTGACATTTTGAATTTCTTCTCCTCCCTTCACTAACAAATATGTCTGAAAAGGACATATATAAACTTCCTAATCTGTAGAAATTACAATTAGTGGATCATAAGAAATTATATTGGCAGGGAGACTTAATGTCTCTTCGACCTGAAGAGGAATATGCGGGTGAACTGAGCTTTTTGAAACAATGGACATACCCTTGGAATTATAAGTCTCCAATTGGGTAATTGAAAGGAAACCTTTCTGAACGTAGATAAGGGGGAGGGGAGGTGAAAACAGTTTATTTTTCATTACCTTTAAATTTTGTACCAATTAATCTGCCCTATTTAATTATGAGCTGCACAAATTAAACAATAAAGCCTACTGGAGGGGAAACTGATTTTTTGAGTGCAGGGATTGCCACGTTGAGCACAGTGTAATACATCAGTGGCTTTGACAGGGCCTGTCGGCCGCTGAGAGAGACAAAGTACCCCACTGTCCATATGCTGCACCACTGATATGGCTCCTTATAGCACATCAGTAGTTCCAGGAACTATAAAAGTCAGAACCATAATTGAAAGGGCTAAAAAATGGTAACCCTAACAACCCTAATTAAATGAAATAGGTTTGCCTGGATGAGCTGCACACAAATATAACAGTGCAGGGACACTTGAGCTCAGTAGAATATTGGGAAACTGCTTGTGCACGCTTCTGTGTGAGAGAGAAGGAGAGAAAGCAAATAAGGAAAAAGTATTTGTGATCTCTTACAGATGTGTATGTGAGACTTTATTTTTTATTCATACTTTGGTAATTGATAAAACAGAGTCAAAGTGAGAAAAGCAAGAGTATATATCTTGATGTTAGGTCAGGAATTAACAGTTGCAAATAAAATAGCTTTTAGACAACATTGTTCAACATGATTGTCAAAATCCAGGCATGATCAATCACTGACAGGCCCCTTTCCATACATAAATAGTTCGGTCCTTTCAGCCAAAATAAGTCAAGAATCAAAAAATGCAGTCCAGGACATGTGTAGCTTAAAATGCATCATGTAAAAAGGGAACAGAAAGACTGTATTATTTGCAAGTCAAGTCTACTCTTTTTCATCACATCAGGAAGCATGCTGGATTCCATGCCACAGGCCTGATGAATGTGATGCAATGAAAAAGGTAATGTATTAGGAAACTATGTACCACATAGCAGTACATGATATGATGCCATGCAAAGCACGCTTCAAGTCCTCTTCAGCCCCTCCTCCTGCAACTCTTAAACTTTAAATCTTACATCCTCTCCCCTTTGTTACTCAATGATTGTTGAACAATGCAATACAAGATTATACAAGATTATCAAAACTGAACTGGATGTGCTTGAACTGCAAAACAAAATAACAAAACTAGATGCAATTATAAATGTACCAAACTGTGTAACAGTGTGCCTATGTGTGTGTCACCACCCACCACCAGTGTGCATGTAAGTGAGAGTGTGTGTGTGTGTGTGTGTCTGTGTGTGTGTATGTGTATGTGTTTGTGTGTGTTGACCTACACAAACTACGAATCATTAAAATTCCCTTCAAAATATTTTTTTGGCCGATGTTAGAGTCTGGGAACATTGTTTGGAAAAGTTTGGCTATATCTTCGTTCCCGTTGTACGAGTGGTGTTTGGTCACAGTTCAATACCCACAAGACCTCCGCTTTCAAGGTGGAGTTTGATCCGAACCCACTGTGTGTGGAACTGGAGGCGACACAGACGGAATCCCGTGCAGTATCGATCTTCTTGATTGGTATCAATATTGATACCGATTGTTAGTGACGGGTTTGAGCCAACTACTAAACACACTGTCTTTGAGCCATAGCTGATGGCTTATGTCATATGTTTCTATTTCATATTTTGGAATTCATATAAACTTTATACAGCTCTAGAAAACATCGAGAGATCACTGCCCATTTTTCTGATGTCATCCTACGGATGCTGAGTGACATTCGAATGAGTTTACAGTCATATTCAAAATTGATTATGTAAGGGATAATGGACGACACGGTGGTCTGTTCACAGAAATTAAAGGAGTTGTAGAACGCTGTGATAACACCCAGATTCCTCAGAACTACAAGTGGAAGGAATGAATGCGCCACCAGTGCATTTCTCATGGGAAAAAGCAATAGAACCAATGATTGAACGAGCGTTTGAATTTAAGACGTGACTAAATGTAATTTATGACCTTGTATGGAAAATCCGGACGTTGTTATGACTTTTTAGGGCCTAAAATTCTTATTATCAAATTTAAGATTTTTTGTGCCCTATCGTGACAGTCTAAAGCGCATGGTCACTAGTCAAAAGCTTATTTAAATTTAGTAGGGGCAGAAAGGCTAGGCAATCAAGGACATGGGTAGATAGATGGAGGAGAAAACAAAAATAATAAATAAAAAGTTCTATGGAGATGTGAAAAAGTTGGAGAAAGTCAGATATGTGTGTGTGTGTGTGTGTGTGTGTTTTGACGTGTGATGAAATAAGAAAATAGAAAATAAATTAAATCCCAGGGATGGATTACTGCACGGGCCTACCGTACCCAGGCCCAGGGGCCCAAGGAGTCGGGGGGCCTGAAGCCCAAGCCATTGCATGGAATCATTGCCTCAATATCAACACATCAGGATGTAGGATGTGAATCTGATTGAATTAAAGTACTGGCCAACCCCCGAAATGCACCAGAATACAGGAAATCACATCAAACAAGTGCAGTGGGGAGTTACTTTCAGTTTCCGTTTTGATGCCCCCATGGGTCTGAGCTTATACAACAAGGCTATGGGTCAATTTACACTGAACTTAAGCTGTGCTTTTTATTTTCATCTCTGTTATTACCCATTTGCATATGATGGTGAATAACTACTCATTGTAAGATGCATTTCGTAATATCTTTATTCTAATTATGTTTCCCATTGTAGGCCTAATCGTGTAATTTGTAATGTTTTGCATGGATATGCGCTGGTGCACGTTCATTGATGATAGAAGGATGGTGCGTTGTGCACCCACCCATATCACTGTTGATATTGCGCTCTTAAAATAACAAATGAACAACTCACCGTGGACTTCTGACCAGGTTTTTCTTGGTCAGTGTCGTAATGCATTTTAGGTAGTGTACGATAGCGATTTTTAGACGCACCAGACCACTCAGGTTGTTCATTGCCACACCTCCTGGCTAGGGTTGCCACATTTGATTTTTGAAAATTCGGGACCCCCCCCCCCCCCAAAAAAAAAAACAAACAAACAAACAAACAAACAAAAAAACAACAACAATTATATAGGTATATATTTTAGTATACATTAGCACATTGTTTAAAAATGAGACATGCAAAATACGTAAATAACGAGTTTTTCCGCCATGCCAGGGGGAAAAAACTTTTAGATAAATATTGGTCAATCAAGGTCAATGTAGGCCAAGGCCTAGCCTACCTTTTTGTGATAGCCTAGGCCTACGGAAGCTTCCGAATTTCAAGCTTTAGATTTTTTTTAATTTAATTTGAAGCTCTTTCTTCACAGTCTAGCTCCAGCATACAGTACATTATTGTTGTCTGATTCAGGTTACTGTATGCAGCAAAATAGTGCAGCAATCAACAATATCATCAACAGTATCAACATTCTTGGGTACCAGTTTAATAGGGGGGAAAAAGGTTCAATCTGAAAACCTAACGATAATAGCAACATGATGCAAAACCTATTTGAGATCAGTTGTGCAAAACGTTTTTAGATTGAACGTGCCCAAACTTTCCCAGACCAGCTTGGTTGCCAGATTCACAATTTTCTCGGTAGAATGGGCTAAGGTGGTGGGAAAAGTTTGCATAGCCTTAGGCGATGGAGCAACAATAAATATGTTGTAGCCTAGATCTAGTTGTGCAATAACATGTTATATGCCTATTGCCTCTCTATAATATACATCAGCCTGAAATTATTTTCTGTTTCCCAAATCATATGGCTTCATGTGGAAGGAACTGAATTTTCCCAGATTCTTCAGGTTTCTGTCCCAACTTAAATGCTATTTGATCTCAATGTCTGATAAGCAGCCACGTTTGTGTGGTTTTTCTTATGTTTTTGAGCTTGTTTGTGCATGAGTCAATATTGCGCCAACTTGGCAACACTGACTCACAACAAAACCTGTATGGATTGGCCATCTCTGTTGCATGGCAGCTTACTACCAAGCTGAAAACCCGTATCCTGTTTAGCTCTAGCGGTTACTGGTTAAGGATTAACGCTTTAAATAGTGTGCTAATATTGGCATGTAAGCAAAGCGCTAAAAAGGTTTGTGCTGTTCAGTACACGGAGATGGAGGTTTAGTGAGCCAGCTAGCTAACGTTAATTAGCTACCGTTAGCATAACAGTAACCTCTGTGAGATATTAGCTAAGAAGTTTGCATGGCAACCACTCTACTGTACCATTAACGATAACGTTACAGTATGTGAGACCCCATTCAGACCTGATTATTGTGATTGGATCTTAGCCACTTCAGAGTTGGTAGGCTAAGTTATTTAGCTAATCGCGTATTTACTTCATAAGAAAACATGGCTTTTCTCGTATCCTCTGCGACATCATCTAGCGGTAGGTCTTGAGTGTCTTTTTGTCTTCATCCAAAGCTCTGGTAAACCATATTCACGTGTTAAACCGATGCAGGGCAACATTGCATGTTCACGTAAATATCGATAGAAGCTACATGACTAACGTTAGCAGCTACTCCGTTAACTCTGGATTTGCCTTTCTGGAATGACGGGGTCCTGTCAGATGATTAGTTAACTTCGACGTTTTGCCTCATAGGCTAAAATAAAAATAACTAATTCAGTATAGACCCTTTCAACAATAAAAACAAAAACAATGCTTGAACAATTCAGTTAAGTTACAGCGTTACTGATCTAACGGTATGAGATTCATTTAACTGGAGATTATATTTGACTACACTATGGAGGAAACACTCCACAGTTGTGTGCATAGCGCTTGTGATAGCCTAACTCGAACATTTACAAACACTGTATGTGCAAGGCATAGTCATTTCGGTTAGTGAAAAGTGTGTTCATTCTTCCTTCCTCGCTTCTTAATCAAGCCCCCCCCCTCGTGAAAATATGAAGGAAATGAAAAAGGAATGCAACGAGGATGGTGGAATCAAGTCCCGATTCTCAATGTTCCTCCTAAGGTCTAAACCCTGAACCATCAAAGACTGAAAACCGACATCAGCTGGTAAGTGATCCCATAAAGAAACTGCTTTACAGAATTAGAAATCACTAAAACACACACATTTACATAAACATGCTTAGGGCTTAGCATACACATTTTTAGACAGCTACCTGCAACAAGTCTTGCAATCTTGGAATTCCAATGTATGTTTTGCAGATTTGCAGTGCTTTTTGTTTGGTGCTTTGTTTTTGCCAATTGTTTTATAGGCCCACCTAATGGTGATGTGGTACATCTTTTTGACACCAATACTTCTATTTTTCAGGGCTAAAGGATGTCCCTCATTTCTATCACCTTTCAAGAAGGACAGAAGAATGTCGCACAATTGGGCCAGGGTGGCATGGAAGGATTACAAGAGAGTGCAGGTTGTATTTTAGATACTGCAGTTTAGATACTGAAATTCACATTCCATCACCAAAGAGTATAGAAGTTATTTTTGTTTTCCAAGTAATTTCAGTAGAACTGTAATAGGGTATTGTTATTTGCTATATCTACTCAATCAAAACAACACCACTGCAATTTGATTGATCTGAAATACCCAATTAAATAGCATGACTTTTTAATGTTTTAATAAAAACAGAGATATAGCATTTTGGAACCAAACTCTTCAAATATTTAGATATTTTTTGTACATTTCAGGTAACAGCATTATTGTCTAGGCAACATATTTGAGGAAGGGCTTGCTCCAAAGACTCAGTCACAGTTTAGACTACTGTCCCGGACATAGCGAGCACACAGACTAAGCTGCTGACACTTGAGCCAGAGGAACCAGAGCAGTAGTTTCTCATATGGGCCAAGGAGACTGCTGGTCAAATGTCTGGTGCTTCTGTCACCGGTCTGATAATATTTGATCATGGAACTGCGGGCTGATAGAAAAAATAAAAACAATCGTTTCCCCAATCAGGCTATACTTGCTAATTTGGTGTCATCAATGAAACAGAGGGGCAGAAGATAGGAATGACATGTGATTGATGAGCATGAATTTCACGAGACAAATTGGAACAAACTGTTCCGGTAAAATATATTCTTGCCATGCTTAAATGAAAAAATGCACTTTTTCCCTGGCAATTCATTTTTGGATGACTGTAGATAGTTGTATGATATGTATGTATTAAGCCTACAATTTCGTAGACAGTAGGTTACACCATAGGCTATCTTGAGAATAAAACACTTCACAGCTGCTTACCATAACCATCCTCCACAACCATAAGGATCTAATGGAGAACGATCTTTCGTCACGTTTTTGCTTCCTATTGTAAAAAACAACTGTTACAGAAGTGGTCGGCATCTCTCTCTCAACATTTGATATTAAAATGTCAATTTTGAAGCAATTTGTAACTATTGTAACTATGTGTAGCTTATGCAGCCAGACTGTTGTATGCTAGCCTACCACTCTGCCTTGCCTACCACTCCAGTTGTAAACAAACAGTGAAGTGACATGATGCAGGTGCAAAACCTTAATAGAGGCATAAAATTAAGTGGTGGTGGTGAGCGTTCTTTCATCTGCATGAAAGAAACTGATATTGTTGGTAGGCTGAATGTTTTTCAAATATTACATAAACATCAAGAATATAATCAATAGACAGATAAATGGCCGAAAATAAATAATCTTTTAGAGGGTCATTTACACTAATTATTCTTCCTGTAAAGATATCTAGATACTGTGTACTAAATAGAAATATTAAGTAAATAGCTGATTACAGAGCCTAGGAACGTTTAACGTAGCTTTAAATACTGAAAATGGTTTGTTTTTAACAGCAGGTTTTTTTGTGTAAACTGGGTCATGTCTGAAGTAAAGCCTTTTAAAGTAGTCTTTAATTTATAATGAGAATGCTGAATATCAATAAGAGTTTTGTTCAAAGAATGATCCCAATGAATATATTTTTGTAGGACATTTGGAGCCGCATGCTTGTAGCGAAGGTCCAGATGGAAGTGTGTCAGATGATGATTTGGTAAATATTATTGCATCTTTGTTATAGATTAATGTTTCAGACAGTGCTGTTTCAAACCTTCACATAATTTTCTTACAAGTGTCATTGTATTTATTTCATTTTATTCCAGAAGAGAACAGGAGTATTTCCCGAAATATTGTCTGAAGAACACCTTTCCAGAGATAGTGGTATGTATGTGAAAAAACAACAAATAATGCACATTTTAAAATGTCATAACTTTCAATACATGACTCATGGTTTGAATAAAATATGTTTATCTTTTACAGCTTCCTGGTGCCAGACATCCCTCACCAAGTCTCTTCAGAGGGCTGAGGCCCTTCTACGCACTCGACTGAACCCCAGCCTTCGCTGGTTGCTATGGCAAAAGGAGGAGGATGGGAGCTGGGACTTTGAGAGTGAGAACACATTTGTAGCATGCCAGAACTTGACCTCCCGTTCTTCTGCTCGCCTTCAAAGCATTGAGCAGACGGTGGTGGACATGAGCACACATTGCCATATTTTGTGGGACCAAGGAAGACGGCTTCAGCCGCGTGGCTGCGTCAAGGGACTGTCATCTACTACCAGTGGTGATGCTTACTGTCACATACAAGCATCTGCTTTTGGCGAACACTATGGGCAGCTGCAGTTGTTACTGGAGGAGCGATCTAAACTAATTTTCATTCATGAGTATTCCCAGCGCTTACGTGTGGCAAATTGCTTTGTGACAAAGCTCTCTGTTCTGCTGGACCATGAGCGGCTATTGTTGGTTAACAGAACACAGAGAGCAAATAAGTCCATTTCGATGTGGAACCTTGGCCTACAAACTTTAAGCCAAGAGCTGAGAGTACATTTGAACCACTGGGATGTACTTTGTGCCAAAGCCCACTCAAATGTGTACTTGAGGAAAGTCCTGTTCTGGTGGAAGGAACCCCTTCACACAATGTGTCAAACCTTTCGAATTGTGGGGCTACAGTCATTGTTCCTGATGGAGCAATGTATCTACACTGCGCTGTGTATCCTGGCTACTGAACACCTCATCCATGTACCAAGGGATGCTTTAGAGGACCTGTTAGCCTCTGTACAGATCTTCAACCACACTGTTAAGGATAAGTTCCAGCACAACACAGCAGCTTGGAGAAAACATGTCATTCTACTCTCAGACTGGCCTTACTTAAGTGGTAGTTTGCCTAGAATAGGCCCAGAACCCAGGACTTTTACAGTGTTTCAGCTAATAAAGATCTTGGCTGAACAAAGAGGGCAGATGGCGGCAGGACAACTCTATCTCTGGACTTCTCATCAGAGTGATGTCATCACTTGGTCTGGACTTGCTACAGAAAACAACAGTTTTGATTGGAAACATCCTGAAGAGATTTTATCAGTTCTCTCAAACCACACTTTAGAACATAATTCCACTGGGCCAGAGGGTCAACAAGGCAATCTTAACTTGCATCACAACAAGGCCACAAAAGATCTTCAATCTTGCTCTTGCTGCACAGATCTTCCCTTTTGCTCTTTTGTTCACATTGATTGTAAGTGTATAGAGATTCTGTTTCAGGCTTTAGTATCATCCACTGACTTGCTGTTACCACAGACTCCAAAGCCACCCATGCCTGGTCATCTGGACACCACTGAAACCCTCTTGGAAGATTGTAAAAGACTTGGTGGGAGAGAGCTCCAGCCAGTGTCTATCTGTGAAAAGCAAAAACCAGTTCAGTGGAGAGATTTGATCAAGACAGAATTATGTTTGGAACTTTTCTCCCAGTACAAGGAAATGTTGTGGATGGAATTCAGCAAAGCAGCCATTAGATATTTTTTTTACAAGGGACATCACAATGTCATTGGAAGTATGAATCAGTGGAGGGATCACATGATGTTTCTTTTAGTCATGTGGCTCACTCATGGTTTCAGAAGTGATTTGGGTATGCATCCATTTGGTCATGGGGTAGTCACTTCGCCAAAGCTGGGAGAATTTGCATGTCACAACAAAATGTTGGTCACAAAATGAAAAAAGGTGATTTATTAGATTCTGTTCAGCCAATCTAGAGAAATTGACCAAAATGTTAAACTGTCATCATCTTAACCAAAAGTCAAGAAAATCAGCTGCAAATCCGTAATACATAAATTGAAATTATACATTTAAGATACCAGCAACCAGATTCTTCCCGTCAATCGATTGTCATGAAAAAATTGATGACGACAAGCTTCCTCATCTTTAATCTTTTGTTTAATCTAACCAATTGCGCTAATCCAAAGATCAGCCATTCTCAGCGCAGTTCCTCCATATGACCAACAAACGGAGAACACTAGATCTGTTCAAATAAAATAAAGGTTCCAAATTAATTAAAATGATCCACTTCCAACCCACTTCCTAAACAAAGTCATATTTGGGTAGTTTTACAATCAGAAATAGCATTTACGCACCTCTAAATTGCACGTAAGCATCTCTAAATTGCGTTTATCCACCTTTGTATAGCCTGCCATTTTTAAGCCATTCTTAATTAAAGGTGCTCTAAGCGATGTTACACGGTTTCTAAGCTAAAACATTTTCTTTTCACATATACAGTAGCAAACATCTGCTAACCATCCACTTACACTGTAAAAAAAAGCGGTCTCTGTAGACAGCCCAGGCTCCAAAAACAGCCTTGTGCAGCCTAGACCATGAAACAAACTTTTCCAGGCATTCACCGACGAGATGCACGTTCAGGAGAGTTTCAGTTGCATGGGAGGAGGGAAGGGGAGGGAGGGGCGAGCTAGCTCTCTGTTTTATTTGAACGTCAACAGAAGTGATGATGTCCAAAATTGCCTTTAAGCTTATGTCGCTTTACGATCGATTGTCGATCGTAAAGCGACATAAGCTATAGTTGTCTATAGTTTCATATTGTTCATATTGTTAATTTCATATTTTTGAACCTGCACAACATGTAGTTTTAGTGTGCTGCATTATGGTATAGACTGTCAGTGACAAATCCTCAGCCAGCAGGAAGAATCAAGGATTGGTCTGTCACTATGGTCTGTCACTATATTACACCACGTCATCTAAGCGAGTTTAAATAATGAGCGTATTTTTAAAATGGATATGCCCCGATTTCTGAATCGTCAACATGGCATCCCTCCTGATGCTGCTAGCAAACGGCCTTGACTACAAGCCCAAAGTGAGTGACCCAGAAAAAATAGTGCTAAACTTACGTTTTTAGGTTTATTTGGTGCACGGTAGATTCATGCCACTGACTCAACAAGGCACGGTGTTGACGTTATTAGGTTAACCCTTTTAGGCACGAAGTTGCAAGTCACCTCTACCTTTTCCCATATGCCTATGTTACAAGTAAAATTCAGAATGTAATGTCAAATAGATAACTGGTTGTTATTTCATGCAAGAATTTTATTATCACCATCTGCAAATTTGAACTATTCTGCTGATACTACTGGCAGATTAATTTAGGGTTTCAGTGGAAGCATACTAGAATGAAACCTACTTTTATTTAAAATGTCATGTCAAGTCAGTTTATTTGTATAGCTCATTTCATATGGCATACATAGACACAATGGGCCCTATCATGACCGTCTAAAGTGCATCGTCACTCGTCAAAAGCTTATTAAAATTGAGTAGGATGTCCAGTCCACATTGGGAGTGTTTTCGTTATCAAACGAGGAGTGCATGGCGCAACAAGGTGTTCCTAGGTTTCTTAATCAGTAATGGGGGTGTGTTTGGGGCATAACATCATTTAAACCAATGAGAATGACATCTGTCATTCCCTTTAAGGCGCGATGTCAAAGAATGCATCGGTATTTTGACAGTCAACAGCGCATTAGAAAGAGGCTGCTTGCAAGACCATGTGGAATAGTCATTCCACTAAACCATGCTTTACTAAAACCTAGCATAGCCTTCACGCACTTGCACTCATCTATTATTTGAACTCATTGGCAAAATGAAACTAACTTCACCATGGTGTGTCAGTCAACGACAAGACAGTTATATGCAGTAAGTTACTTTCACTATTGACTGACAATGGGTTACCATTGAAAACATAGGCTGGAAAAAAGCAACACTTACTCTAATATTGTTCAAATGACTCAATAAAACAACATTTATCCTGCAGAGGAGAGGAGTTGCTTACATCTCGTGACATTGCGTCTTCAGCTGTGCTCCATACGTGTCTCTCGCCTCTCCCCTAATCACGTTTAACCGTCATTACCAATTTGCAAATGATAGTGAATAACTACTCATCATGAGATGTACAGTATTTCGTTATATCTTTATTCGAATTATGTTTCCCATTGCAATCGTGCAATTTGTAATGTTTTGCATGGACGTGCGCTGGTGTGTGTTCATGGATGATAGAAGGATGGTGCGTTGTGCTCCTGCCAATATGACTGTTGACAATGCGCTCTTAAAATAACATATAAACAACTCGCCATAGACGTCTGACCAGGTGTACAATAGCGATTTTTAGACAATGCGCCAGGCCACTCCCTAAGTTGTTAATTGCCACACCCCTGGGCGCATTGTTTAAAAAATAAACATGCAAAATAAGGAATTAAACTTTGTGCGGGGTGGAAAACGAGTTTTACGCCATGTGCCAGAGTGCAAAATACAGCCCAATGTACTTTGAGTGGAGAGTTGTCATTAAATTATCTGAAATAAACAAACACACTTAGCAAAACAAAAAGAAAAGACAAAGAAAGAAAAGACAAAAACAAAAAGGAAAGTTAATAAATAAAAATAATAATAAAATGGAATGTTTTAAAACTAGAGACCTGGGGCCCATTGCACAAAACTAGGATAAGGGATTAAGCTGGGATATCTTGGTTATCCTGGCTCAATTTATCCGTGATCCGGTTGCACAAAAGCGGGATGGGGGCAGCAGGATATGTTATGGTATAAGTCACCATGGCGATTTATTCTGTAGCTCCAGACCAGGCTATGTTCCAGGATCTATTTAATCTCATCCCTTAGCTCAGTCAGCAGTCACCACAAACGGAAACCAATAGTTATTCCACTGCCCACTACACATTGTTATCACATATAACTAGTCTGTCCACTGTCATTATTTAAATGTTTGTAATCATTAATTAACTTTAACATATCGCCATTCCCGACCTGTCATGCGACAATGTGACGTCACGGGAGCGCCGTAACCATTTCACACGTGGTGATCGGGACACTAGTTGCAATATTCTCCTAAACAGAGGTGTTGCTGTTTGTTGCTGTTGTGAAAAGGCTATCGCTACCCACTTTACACCGTAGAAGAAGCAATGAAGCCGCTCTAGTTGCCATGGTGAATCAGTGAATTGTGATCTGTGGCGGGGTCTATTTGAGGGAGCCGTGAGCGCGCACTTATCCAGGATAGGTTTCACCTGGCTTGATAAATCCGTGTCTGCTCATCCTGGCTTGGTCTTTGTGCAACCAATTAAGCCTGTACGCTCTTGTTTTGGATTCATTGAGTGCAGCTTAGTTTACTTATCCCGGATGTATTAATTCTGCTTTTGTGCAATGGGCCCCTGTAGTCATGAATTAAAAGCTAAATAAAATAAATAAGCATATTGTACATCTACATCAATTTGAAATACTTTTGTTATTTATCATGAGTGAATTCCTTAAAGTTTACATTTAGGGTAGAACAAAAATGAAATGCCTGTATCTGCTGCATCACAAAAAAGAGTAAATGATTAATTATAGTACAGGAGAGACCCTTAAAGCAACACCATTGAAGAATAGATATTTATGGCCCTTGACATCACTAGTCAACATCATATAGCACAAAGATGGTACCCAGTTCATCAAAAACTGACTAAATGGGTGATCCTACCCGATGAACAATGTTACATAGTGTGAAATCAAGTGTTCCCGTGATGCGTTGGCAATGATAGAGACTTTATTCTCCATATTATAAAATCACTGTAGCATCAACATACGATTGAAGCTTTTTTTTAAGGTAAAATAACTGCAGGAATTGAAAAATATGTATCGATATCGGCATCAACAATTAGCCAAAATGAGTTATGAGAATATCGGCATATTGAATATCTACAGAAATCCAATATTGTGCATCCCTATAGCCTAGTTAACCAGTTTCACTTAAATGCTGTTATCACAAGGGGCAATAACAAACAGTGCAAATATTACATACAAATATTTAACCTTATACTGATGGCGAAAAAGTACATCAGAAGAATTATCAATGACAAGTTGCCATGAAACATTTAATATTCCTTCAATAGATGAAGATGCCAAACAACAACAAACAAAACAAATGCAAATAGCAAATAATGATATGTCAAGAATGTTTAATAAAGGGCTTACCTGGAATGTGAAACCAACCCTTTCTAGGTTGTTTTAGAGTGTAATATCATGGAGACAGATATCATAAATTAATGAATGTATTCATGAAACCCACTCACTATATCTTGGAATGAACTTACAACATAAGACACATTTCGTTGTGACATGCCCTATAAGACTTTTGCAGTTTGGCTTAGGTTGTACTACCACAGTGTATATATTATCTGTTTAACTGAGCCTGGTTTATTTATTTATTTTCAGAATTCATTCCAGTTGAATGTGTAGAGGTTTTGAAGGGGCTGTGTTCACAGATTTTGTATAACACTGCCTGCATGCAGTGGGATGAAGGTAAGTAAAGTTTTTGACTCAGACAAAACAAATCTTGTGACCTAATTTACTGTACTCTTTCTCAACAGCTGTTTAGTAGCACAAAATTAGTAAGTCAATGATGGTTTGTAAGAAAGAGCGCAAAGACGTAAGAGATTACCATTGGGCATATGCAGAAAAAAGTAGGCTTGTAAAGAAAATTTTATGGTAAATGTTGCTTCTTATTTGATGGATAAAACATGGTGTTCCTGAAGATGCTTCATTTTCTGGGTGATTCCAAACTTTTGAATGGTAGCATATTATCACCATCCTAAAACAATGGTATAAGTCATTCTTTTCAGGTTTTTCAGAAAACACAAAAAAAGTTAAAATTGAATGATGATGATTTAGAAATAACAATAATAATAATAATTGTTATGTCATTATTTTTGGAAGGTGACGATTTTTTGAATATTTATTTGGAAATTGCCTTAAACACATTTCAAGATGGCCAAGGTACCTACAACCTACTTATACAGTGGCAAGAAAATGTATGTGAAACAAGTATGCTAAAGTTGACTTGACCCTGGTTCTGTCATGACGAATGTCTGAGAAACTCCATCGCTACCTTGTTCTAGCCAGTGCCTGGCGTGTATGTGTATTTAGATGCAGTAAAGCAATTTGTTACACTCGTTATACTTCCTGACACTGAGGCTGGCGGCAAAGTTGCAAGGGTGGTTTTTTCGCTCACAGGCGCTAGGGGGAAGCGAGACGGCCACCATTCAACCCCAAAAAAGTCATATAACCATTCCAATGACTCCGAAGCTGTTAAGTTATGGTAAATTAACCTAAAAAACCGGCATATTAAGCTAAAAAAACCCTGAATAGTTCGCCTTTAATTAAAATCCTAAAAAAATTCAAATCTGCCTGCCTCTATGGGAATTTAACATAGGGGTTCATATACTTATGCCTCCTGTATTTAAAGAAAAACATTTATTGATTTACAATACATTATTCATTCACAAAGAAAATTGGTGTCCTTAAAGGTTGGATTTTTCCTAAATTTTTTTTAGTCAACTTCAGCATCACATGCTTTGTCTTGCCACTGTATTACTCATATCTACAGTAAGTACTAAGGTGTCAATCACGCCTTCAAGCGGCTCTTTAGGTACAAAGCTGTATGACGAGTATGTGGTAGTTCGTTCTGAAACCTAGTTCCAATGAAATCAGTAAGTGAAAAAATCTTGACAGTACTGACACCAAGGAAATCCCATTGTTATGTGTTTCAGTAATATGTGATGCATTGGGGTATAGTCTGAAGGACAAGTGTCTTCCTGGGGCTATGGCGAGGACCACCATGGTGAGAACAGCCACCACAGAGCGACTGGTCCAGCTCTTTAACCCCCTTTTCATGATGCTACAACACTTGAAAAACAGGCTACAAGCAGGTAACTCCATCCGGTCATGTGAATTTTATTTGGAAATGTATCATCACATGCCACTTGTCGTTATGTATTTTGACTCAAAGTATTCTGTTTATGTTATCCTAAATAGGACTGGTGTCTTGTGTGCTAAAAATCTAAATCTAAAATCTTGTCAGCGTTTTGGAATAAGCTACAACTTAACCCAGTGCCTCCCGAACAACCCTGGTGTGTGACTGGCCTTTAGAACTTTTTTGGCTTTAATCCCTTTGTGTGTAAATCGGGTTGGGCACCGAAACACGGTTCTAATATGGCACCGGTGCCGACACAAACGGTAGTAACTGCATCGAATAACAACATGGATTTCGGTGCCTCATTTCGGTGCTTAAATAGCGTTTTTTTATTTTTTTTATACGAGGCATCACTGCATGTCATGCGCCATCTCTAACGTCTTGCTCTGATAGCAACACATCCAGATACAGTTACCTAACATATAATAAACACTCGATGTATAAACCAGGGGGGTGCACCACATAGGCGAGTGGACAGTGTTTGACAGCTTGCGTGAGCCCAAGTAGCTTACTTTAAAGCGATATCGCGAGCTCGTGTCAAAATCTAGCAGTGGGCCTAACTACACACAAGCAAAAGGCTATGAAACAACTTCAACAGTAGGCTAGCCTATACGTTACATAATATCCTTGTCCTACGCTAACTGACATTTATTTGAAATGTTATCAGCAAAGTTGTAAGGGTGTGTTATGGGTTAAGACATGCCATTTCTTGAAGCATTTGGGAACACACTGAATTAACTGGAAAGTAGAGTCCCTGTTAGATTAGCTTGCTTGCAAATGCCGTTGTCCATGACCTGGCAGTTTTATGGCAAGCAGTTTTAACATACCTTATGGGAAACCGCCTACACTGGGTAAACTTGAAAGCAGAGCTTGGGTAGATGACAAATAAGGGTGAAACAGCATTTTTTTTTTTAAAAGTTTGAAATTGCTTAAGAATTGTATGAATTTATAAAGTTCAAATACTGTTGTTTTTGAAACTGTAAGAGGTTAGCAGTTTTTTTTTTTCTCATTATGTAATTAATTAAGCTTTTCTCACAACTCCAGGCAAGATATGTCCTGCGGTGTGACATGACATTACTATAACATTCAAATATTGATATATCATTCATTTCAAATACAAATCAGGTATGTTTTAAGTTTAACAAGTATTCTTAAAGAATTATCATTGAAATTCTGCATATTTATTTTCACAGCTGTTTTTCGATTATATTCTTTGCTTGTGCCATCTTTTACCACTCACTCCAGTGGAAATATTGTGTAAAATGAGAAAAAATATTTGAAAATGTTAATTATGTTTTTCTATAGTTTAGGGGTGTAAAGATTAACCGATACGTATCGGTATCCGTTTTTAACGTGTAAGATACGGCTACATCGATACGTGAAGCCCCGTATCGGAAAAAAACTGAAATGAACCGGTCGTTATATCGATTTACTTGTTATGAATCGGTGCACAACCTTTTCTGCTCGCTCAGACTCATTTACGTTCCAAGCAGCGCGTTCATCCCACTTCCGGTTTTGAAACTAAGCTCGTTCATCCCACTTCCGGTTTTGAAATTAAGCACTTATAGCATTCCTAAACAGCAACGATAGTCTGTAGAGTAGCCTTACCTTTGATGAAGGGATTTCCTTAATGTTAAATAATAATTTGGCCCTTGCTGCTAAAACGATGCATAAATTATTAGCCAATGATTTTGTTCATATTCACTCAGACTTGTGGCATTTTAGGTTTCTGCATTAGGTCTACTGTTGGAACAAAATAAGCCCAGAGAGTTAATGGATTTGTAGGCCTATTTTATTCTTGTAGGGTAGGCTAGGCCTATATGAGAAAAGGCCAAGAGTGTCTTAAGCACTGTTTTATTTTATTTCGGTATCGTCTTACCTCAACAAGGCTACAGCTCCATGAAAACAATCAGATATAACTCTATAAAATCTGTAAAGTCTATAAAAATTTATTTTTATGTTGTATTTGGCTGCTGTGCTTGACTGAAATGTAGACTATTCTTTTTTCATTTCAATACAGTATATGAAACAAACCCCAGTTTAGATAATCATATTCACACATTTTGTTGCCTAATTGACAACCATGACCATGATAATTGATAATATAAAATTAATGTGCACCTTGAGCAAATTATAAAAAATCTTTCAGAATGCTTTCCATGAACTGCATCGAATTGCATCGAATCGTACTGAATCGTTTTTTATAAACATGTATCTTTTCTTGTATCGAATCGTGCCCATGTATCTAGATGCGAATCGTATCGTCTTTTACATGAGAGATTCACACCCCTACTATAGTTATATTATGCAATGTTTTCAAATGTATATAATTATTTAAGCTGGTTAACATAGTAGAAGTCATTTAATTGTTTTTGAAGTGATGTCACACCACAGGACATCCCGTCACATCACAGGACGAAATGAGACACTGTATGAACAGTTATGGTGAAATTTATTGAATACTTTTGTAACAAACAAATTCATTTGCATCTCTATTTGAACATAAATGAAAATTCAGCATATCAGTACAATCATATTACTTAGTGTATGAATTTTAACTAAAAACGTAGTGAACAAGACATACTGAATAATTAACATTTTGTAGACGTCAAATGAGACCCAGTCATAAAGAACATTCATTTCTATTTTTAACTTAAAAGACTAAACAGATATTTTGTTTCTTAGTAGAAAGTCATTAAACTCATGCTAAAATAATTAAAAGCATGTTAAAATCATCAATTCAGCTCTTTGAACAAAGATTCCAGTGAACAAGAGAAATTTCACAAACAAAATATCAGACCATAAACATGACAAGCCAATATATATTAAAACAAAAGATATAAAAATGATTTTATAGGAGAAATGGCAAACTTATGTGTTGAACATGAGCCAGTCCATGTTCGTTAACTTTGCAACTCGACCATGGGGCTCAGGCTCTGAAATCTTACCAAATATTTCACTCTGCGAGTAGTAAATGGTATCTTCTTGGTCAGGTCACTGGAAGGCATTCTTGTTTCCATGTTGAACCATACAGTTCACCTGTATTTCCTCTCCCTGAATATTCAACACTTGGCCCACATATCGCTTCTCATCATATTTTACTATGATGAACTTTCCCACTTCAAAAACTTGGTCTTGATCACTTTCAACATCTTCATCCAAGAAGGACGGGGTAGGGATAGGGGTAATCTCTTGAGCTGGACTGTCACCAGCCATTGTGACTTTTGTTACCTTGAAGCAGCCACACACTTTTGGGTAGCTGCAGAAGCAACTTACTGCCCTATGAAACACCTCCTTTGGTGTGTGCCTAAAATGCCTTTCACAGCAGGGAGCACAGGAGGGAGCAGTTTGTCAATTTCTTCTATGTCCTTTTCCTCTATCCATTTCATTTGGATTTTCCTCTCCTCTTTGCTGGACAAGAAGTCAAAGAGGGCCTCTGCAGTTTGCAGATCAGCTCCCCTTTGGACAGCCTGATCTGCCATCCGCTTCACACAAGCGCCAACCCCATCAGGAGCTCCTTTTCCGTGGCCACGTTCACTATAATTCCATGTGAGACACTGGAACCCCCAGGTAAACGGTAGCGTACTCATTAGGAAACAATTTGACTTGTTGCGATACTGTGTCACAGGACCATCACTGATGAGGTGGAGTGACGCAAACTGGGTTCTATTTCCACCAAAGTGGAAAGATTGAATTTCTGTGTTCAGTTTGCATCCATAATTTTCAGAAAAATCAATGTGCAACACCAAATCATTTTCTTGCAATTTCTCCTTTAACTCCCTCATTTTGGCTGATTGGTGCATCCAATTGAATTGATGGGATACAATTGACTCCAGGTCACGCTGGAAGGTCTCTGCCAGCTTTCCCAGCGTTCCCTCAACCCCTTTTTTAACCCAGTTCGTGAACACCTTTTCCCCTACAGTCACCTTAACCCGCTCCCACTGCTCCCACCTAGCAAATCCATCAGCATTGTGTGAGTTGAGACGCACCTCATCAAAACAGCAGTTGGTGCACTGCCTGTACATACATTTTTGTTCCTCTGTGTTACAAGTAATGGAGGAAAGAAGATTAGACAGGCTTTTGGGTGAAATCATCATAATTTCATCAAGTAATATCCAAAATGGCTGCCAGATCCTTCTTCTTCTTCCTGTTCCTTGCCTTCGTCTTCTTCCATTCCTCACAAAGCTTTGCTCTCTTATGTTTTGGGAGGCTCGTTATATTTCGTGGTCTAATTTCTCCTTTAGCTTTCTTTTCTTGATATCTGTTGATGGAACAGAGACGGCTTTTACATGTTTTCTATACAATTATACGTCTTAGAGAATGTTTCACCAACTCAATTTCCCTATTATAAACTTATTTACTTTCTCCTTCTCTCCCTAAGGGTCTCCTCATGTCTGGCTTCATCCTGTGCTAACCTTTCCCGGTACCTCCTTGTCCTTTCTTTGCTCATGCCTAAAAACGGACAAAAATCACTTAAAAAACAATGATCAGTGACTGTTAACAAACACATACAACAAACAAATGAAGACCGATATATATTTATGTTTAATATATGTATAATATAAGTATATTATGTATAATGAAGACAGATATATATATATATATATATATATATATATATATATATTTATGTTTAAAATATGTATAATGTAGGTAAGTTATATTTAATATTTACAATATTTGTTTTTATATATATATATATATATATATATATATATATATATATATATATATATATATATATATATATATATATATATATATATATATATATATATATATATATATATATATATATATATATATATATAGAGAGAGAGAGAGAGAGAGAGAGAGAGGAGAGAGAGAAACAGAGATATATTTATATTTATGTTTAATATTGCAAACATAACCGACGAGAATCTAGCTAGACATCTGACTTAATTATGTCACACTACAGGACGGGCTGTCACACCACAGGACTAGTTGACCTTTGCAGCCATTTTGAGTAATTGCTATACAAGACTGACCTTGGGCATTACAGTAACTGAATAAGTTCATTGTTTTAAACCTGAATATGATTATTTTTTACAAATATTTTTCTTTTTTCTCGAACTAGATCAGTCACACCACAGGACTATCAAAAATGGACGCATTCATGGTCTGACAGAAATCATGAAATTTATCAAATTAATAAGAGATTAACACTCACCTTTTAAACTTCTTAGCACATCCAAACATCTGGGGGACTTCCTGGTAGGGGCTTGACTAAAGGACCCCTGTGGCTGTCCATGTAACTGCCAGTAAAAAAAATCTAAAATCCTATGTCACACCGCAGGACAGCATTTGTGTTTCAAAACTAAATGTACTGTAAATATTATTGTTTTTAGCATTTTTAAAACTTAAATGAATTAAGTAAATACATAAAAAATAATGCCAAGGCATTTATTAGCTGCTCCAAACATATCTGCTTTATTTTACTAATATTTACATTTGATGAGTCATCAATGTTAGTCACACCGCAGGACATTTTGCTATTCACCTTAAAATATGAACAACACCAAATACATTTTACGTCCCAAAATCATCATATTGAAATAAAATGATGCTCCATGCCCCACTGGCATGTGTTGTTTTAGTTGAGAAATGCAGTTCAGTTAACCTTTACACACTATTACGGAAAAAACAGGCGTCACGTCATCTGCCCGCTTACCATTGTGTGTGCATGCATGGCAAGCTGTTTTAACATTTTAAATTTATTATTCCTAGGAGCAATGAGATTGATAGTAAATTGAATATAACAGTTCAATTTCATGTTCAAATTTGTCTCATCAATTAAAAAAAAAAGCAATTCATGCTTTAAGACCAGCGGTACCGGGCCGCAGGACATTCCTAACCGGGCCGTAGCCTACGACATAAGTTTAAAAAAAAATGCATGCAAACTAAACTAAATTTAATTCGCAATAATGTCACGTTTTTACATGGCATAGGTCTATATGCAGTTGTTTGATTGCACGCATGTTTGCATTTTGCAAGGTCTATTTTCTTACGTCTGTCTGTCCCGCCTTCAACACTTTTACATATTGCCTTCAGCTGCGCAGCCTCAGGTCAGCTCACTTCACTTGATCAGTTCTTGGCGAACGGTAGTGTCACACGAAGTTAGCTAAACTGCTAGAATGAGCAACAAAAAACAAGCATCTTAGCAGGTCACTGGCCAGAGTGTTTGAGTTGCGAGGGCAGAAAAAAAGTCACCTTTAGCTGCACATTTTAGTGATGAGGACTGGGTGTCAAAACTCGCTTACCTGTGTGACATATTCGGGTTGCTTAATGACCTCGACCTGTCACTCCAGGGGAGAATGGCGACTGTCTTTAAACTGGCAGATAAAAGTCGCTGCATTTAAAGCCAAGCTTGATTTGTAGGGACGAATTGAGTGGACGGGGTGTATTTGATATGTTCCAAAAAGTAGTGGGGTTTTGGGAGAGACTGAGGCAGGGCCCTTTCTCTCGCAGCTGGTCTTGCGATCACCTTGTTGCGCTCTCAAATGAGTTTGGCGTTACTTCCCATCCTTCAAAGATTCACGGCAAACCAATGAGTGGGTCCATAACCCATTTGTCAATATCCCGAATAGTCCTAACTTGTCAGCGCAGGAGGAAGAGCAGTTGATCGAAATTGCAAATGGCGGTGGTCTTAAGAGTGTGTATAAGGAAACCTCTCTGGCGGGTTTTGGATCAAAACCAAAGCAGAATATCCGAGATAGCCGTAAAAGCGCTGAAAAGCGTTTCCCCTGCGTATGTATGCGAGACCGGGTTTTCGGCAATGACTGCAACTAGACAAATTGCGCAATCGACTGGACATTTCAAACACACTGAGGGGTGTCACTGTCTTCCATCACCCCAGATGGAAGCTTCTTGTTGCAGGGAAACAAGCAGGGCTCCCACTGATTATATTAAGTAATGCACGTTTAGTTCCCATGTTTTGTTCCCATATTTTGTTAAGCATGTTCACACTTATAGATGTAGCTTCAAGTTGTTCAATATTCATAGTTCATATTGCTCAATTTTCACTTGCACATGCATGCACAACACATATGGAACATGGAGCCGGTCCGTGAAAAAAATAGGAATCAAACCGGTCCATGGTACATAAAAGGTTGGGGACCCCTGCTTTAGACCATTTTAATTTTTAAAAAAAAATTCAAAACAAAGTACCGGTTCAGGCACTGTTTCGGCACCGGTATCGATTTAGCACCGGTATCGGATAAAACCCAAACGATACCCAACCCTATGTGTAAGGGTGTGTGTGGATGCAGCGATGCAGCGAATGTAATTTGTAGCCTATACACTGTAGCTACAGTGAATGTAATTTGTAGCATTGAGGCTGAATATCTTTTCATCCAAGCTATTTGTAACTAACAATGTATAAAAATTGCTCACCATTTTTCATGATCTGCTAGGCTATTATCTCTTTGTCGAACTCTCATTGGAAACATATACGAGAGACTGTGCAGCGCAGTTAACAGGCTGCTATTCACTTGTCATTTTGGACGTGAGCTAAAGTTGGACATAGCAACAGTTACTAGGTGGGGTGGGCCTACCACTGAATGACTGACAGTTCAAGAGGATCTTTGCAATAACTTTAGATCAGAATTTATTCTGAAAATATATTATAATTAGTGCTGTCAAACGATTAAATTTTTTAATCGCTAAATTCCTATAGTTAATCACGATTAATCACATATTTTATCATATGGTTAAAATTCTATTATTTTGCATTTCTGAACTTTCCAGGAGTCCATATTAACAATAAAGCAATTATTGTGTATCTTGATTGGGATTTGAATGAAAGCAAAGCAAGTTACTTTATTAACTGAACTTTAAGATGTAGTTCTATTTGATTATTTCAAATCAAATTTCAAAAGATGTGCAGCAGACCTGAGGCAACACAATATATTCTTCAGAAATCTAGCTGATATAAACTGAAATAAATGCTACTACAGAAGTGCGTGCACAAAATGTAGGCCTAAACACATTATAAAGGGCATAACAAACAGAAATATTATATTCAAACTATATTAATTATCTTTTGAGTTCAGTTGAAAATAAGGACGTTTTCAACATGAGTGCATTGCCATTTTATAGGCCTACAGTCTATGGTGCACTGTCACTTGCCACACACATCAGCACCGAAGTTTTTAACAGGCAAACACTGGATGAACAATGGATTTTATGGAGCAGCGTCTGAATCGTGATTTACACGGCGGCAAAGTGCGATGCTGGTGTGCGTATTGAAAGTTGTATTGAAAAGTTGTATTGTGCGTATTGAAGTTGTATTGAAAAGAATGGAATCTAATGTAAATGAATGTCGAAAGCAGAGTGCATCGCAAATAGTAGCAGCCAAAAAGGAATGTTGATAACAGAACAAGTGACGGTGAAAGAATCTTTGGCGGCACACATTTAATGTGTCAGCCTAGGCTACTACTCTTTGGCCGGCTTATAAGCCCAAACAAGTGTGTGCAGCATGCCTTTACGTAGCCTAACGGCGCATCATCATAAAGATACATTTAATCTGCATCACGCCCCATTTTAGAGGAAAACAAGTTAACATTATATCATTGATTCCGGAAAAGACAGCTAGTAATCACACGTTGACGTTACATCTATTATTTAATTCACAGGACATTCAATAATTTTACTAACACTGCAGTTATGAAGAATTATGTTTATGTAACTTACTCATGTCGAAACTATGTACGTTAACAACCTAATTCGTTTGTAATACCCCATGTTGAGAACAAATTTAGCATGTACACTTACCATAATATCCCATGCAAAACGATTAGCTTGCTAGCTAGCTAACTGTGGAACTTCAGTATAACATAGCCAATTATCTCACCTAGTTGTAGGAAATAGGCTATGTTCATATTACAAGTAATAGAATGAATGTGTGACTTATGTTTAGTTGATGTTATGACATGTAAAGTTAAGCTTGCTGAACTTAGTTATAGTCAGCCACGGGCAGTTTGACTGTGCCTATCGATACATTCGTGACACTTCTGTAAACTAGAAAGAGCAAACCATAGGAACATGGTCACATTAATCCCATAAACACACAGATAACTCTTACACCAACCTTATTTTGTGCCTTTTATTCACGTTTGTTTCAAGATTTAGTAAGTATAAGCCCTTTTCGCTCCCCACTTCGATGCAGCATAGGTTTCCATTATATCACATTCTATTCGTATTGTTTAGTTTCCGGTCTAGCTAAATCCAGTGTGGTGTTGTAGTTGTTCTAACGTTACTAGTTGTTGCAACAGCATGTGAAAAAACTAGTTTGTTTGTTTAACCAAAAAGAACGTTAATCTCGTGTTAAAAAAATTGACGCCGTTAAAATAGGTTTACGTTAACACCGTTAATAACGCGTTTAACTGACAGCACTAATTATAATATTTATATTTCAGAAAAAATGTGAAACAAAATCACCACACTAGAGAATATCTAATAAGGGGAGAACCACCACTCTCTGGAAACTTCCAGTTTCTGAACTGGTTGCAGTTCCCCTTTTGGTTCCACGTGTGGGCGCTCACGAATAAGTGAAGAATGAATGGAGGTCTATGGAGCTGTACCACTCAAAATCCACTTTTCTCGGGATATAATTTTTTGTGTAGAAATTTGAATGTTGCAGTCAAAAGAGGGGGCAGAGAAAATTCACACCGCTAAGTATATATTTTTTACTTATTTGTTCTAAAAAGCCTTTCAAATGTGTCAATGACGTCATTCGTTAGCAGAAAGCTAGTGTGTTGTGGGCAACAACGACCCAACCTGTACGAAATCGAAAGGACGTAAGTACTTGTTCATTCAACTTTTGACCTATAATCTATATTGAGCTTGCAGAAACCACAATCAAATCTTTGAATTTTCAACAACAACCAGGTGGAAGAGACAAATTTAGTTGTCTAGCTCTATAGACCCCCATTGTTTTTGCACTTATTCATGATCGCCCCTAGCGGAACTGCAACAGATTGTAGGTACAATGGAGTTAATAGGGAGTGAACCGGCTCTTAGTAAACAGGCTCTGACCACACCAATTGATCGATCGCATGCCCCGCCCGTCGAATGCAGATGATCCTATGGCAGACACACTCCGTCAACTTCAGCTTACAGCTCCATAGAAATGCATTGGGAGCCCTGATTTTTGTCTGGTTTTATGTTTTTTTTAAAAGGACGGCCAAACGACATGTATGGGATTAACGCAACACCGACACACAGAATCATTTTCTGTAATTATGTTAAATTAAATGTTTTCCTCCCAGCTCTCCCCTATTTTAAGCAAAGGGTCAACTTACTCCTTAGCAAACTATAACGAAACAGTGCTGCACCACATCTGTAGATTAAGCCACACAGCCGACACAAAGTAAGATAAATAACGATGTTTATTGTTCTTATCATTGTATAATATGATTGTCACTTGGAGGACACTAATAACTAACGTTAGCATAGTTAGCTAACTGCTGCTAATGTGCTAGCAGAGACTGTTGATAAAGCGTTCTAAAGGGTCTTTGGTGCTAGCATCGTCACGTCAAAAAGCATGGGGCTGTGCACAGTAGTGTAAGATTTATTAAACATAAATTAATAAAGTTGAAGTGGCTCTGCAATGTAGGCTATGTTTCTGTTTAGGGACTGTTCGTTATTTATAAATGGGGCCACCGGAGGGATTTTGAGTGCTTCAATCAAAAGTTGCATGACCCTCCCCTACCTGCAAGAACATTTTCAACGACCCTTCAGCAGTTTTTTCAAAAAATACATGACCCTCCCCGGCCAATTGTCGATACCTTCCGCCCACGCTTTTAAGCGCTATGAAAACACATTGACTTAGGCTACCGTTCGAAAATCAACCTCTGCTTTCTGATCTTACACATCACACTTGACTTCACCAAGTTGGTGGCCATTTCAGTAGATTTACTCACTAACATTGTTGTGGAAACACAATAAGCATGGAAACTAAATGCACACTTCCTGCAACTGCATTAGCCTACTTGTTACTCCTCTAGTAAGTATTCACATGAAATAAAACAATAAAACATTGAGACCATTCAACAAAGCACACTGGGTAATGACAAATTCAACACATGAACTTGTTGCTATGGACTCGATCTCTAAACTTCCTCAGTCATTGTAAAGCTGCGAAGCTGAACATTATCCAAAACTCAATTTCTCAGACGAAACGTCAATTTGGGAGCTTGCTACACTCCTTCCTTCTCAAATGACTTGAAAAGGCCGTTTGCACAATTTCACAAATAATCACAGGGACCGAAAAATACCTAACATGCCAACTTTTTCCGGGTTTATAATTTTAACTTTTCCCCGCTGTCTTGCCGTTTTAATATTTTCCCGTAGAATATCCCATATTACTGTAATTCTCTCATAACATTAGTCCTGCATTCTGGCCTGTCTCTGTGTTGTCCTGTTGTTACCCCTTGCCCTTCCAGTGAAACATGTATTCAAATCATCATTTTGCTTGCTTGAATGCGAACTCAGAGTGATGTTAACCTAGGCCTATTTAAGTTAACGACGTGGTTGTCGTAAGAGCATGATTCATTGGCGCTTGCAGTGTTCGGCCTTAGGCTATGTCTACGTGCGCACCTGCCAGGCTACTCAGCTACGAGTAGACAAAGAATTCCCCCTGTATATTCACTCCAAGTTGGCCTTCTATAACTTACCAACTCTACACTGTAGACCATAAACTGGCTATTTATATGACCAATGTATTTGTTCAACTTTATGAAGCAGAATTACGCACTGCTACTTGGAACGTAACACATTTTTGTTGGCAGGAGAGAGAATGACAGCGATTAACAAATTGCACTTGTTGTTGGTTACCAATAAATAGGGCCTACTATATATTTTATTACAAACAACAAAAACAGAAAGGATGGAGACGGCAAAGCTAAAGATGGGCAGGAACAAGGTCAATTGGTAGAAATGCTTGTCAAAACGTTAGGAGCTGGATGTGTGGATGAATGAAGCACAAGTATGCTTTATGTTAAGCATGCACACTGTTTAAAGTTGGGCTACACGGTAAACTACAAGTAAACCAAAGTTATATTTAGCTTTTTTAGGGCTGGATAAAGTTGACCAAATGGATATAGGCTGTTAGGCGTAAATAAAGTAGGCTACTTTGTTGCTCCAACCCTTCCAACGTTAATGGGGACGAATGTTGACATTTTCCGTATTTTGCGTGAGAAACCCGGGAAATCTCCCTTATTTTCATTGTTCAATGTTGACAGAGCTATGAAACGAAAGAGAACCTAAAGCGCCCTGCGTATGATTTCGATAATGTGTGTGTGTGTGTGTGTGCGCGTGTCAGTCAATCGTAACAGTCTGCATAATCTTTGTAGCCAACCTTACAGAGTATCTCTGTAAACATTGCCGCAATGCCTCGTCATATCTGCCACGTTTTAATGGTTAGGACAATGCTGAAGAGTAAGTCATCATTCTCAAAATAACCTATGGCTGCGAGTTTTGTTTTCAAATGTTTTCATGCATGTTTGGATAACGGGTGAGGAATGTTTAGGAGACAGACTATGCACGCGTGTTTTAGGCAAAGTGCAGGCCCTAATCTCTGACTGAAAGTGCACAGAACTTGTGCATTTACATAACAATATTTAATACATTTTCCCAGGGGTGACTGTAACTTTTGGGCTGAAGTACAAAAACATGTCTGAACTGTCGCAAGTTCACCAAGCTCCCGATCTCATTCCACAAACCTAGAGCGCCCTCTCGCGGCTGTAGACGGTAATGTTTACTCCTTGGTTCATGCCAGTCAGTATGAATTAACATTTATATACATTTTGATTATAAGTCGCACCTGACTATAAGTCGCAGGGCCAGCCAAACTATGAAAAATAGTGTGACTTATAGTCTGGAAAATACGGTACTGCCTGCATGGTTTAGGCTGTATTACAGTATATCAGTCTTTGCGGTAAATAAAAGGAAAAGGAAATGTCATATTACAAATATTTACATTATTTGTGGGTTGGCAAGGTAACTGACTATGACAGTGCATTTGTTATTTGCCTTTTTTCATCTCTTTTCTGCATAAACTGTTCCTGGTATCAAGAAATGCAAATGTTCACATTAGCTGGAGTTTCGTGTGTGAAACCATTTCGTGTGTGAAACCATCACTAATATGGGTTTTTTATCTGCTCAAAACTGGTTTAGGTGGGAGAAAGTTGTTATGTACTGTATTGTGTGTTTTATGTTTGCTTGTTAGATTTATTATTTAGTAATAACTGTGAACTTGAATTTCAATGCTGTTCCAAGTTGCTCACTGCTTTGTCCTCTAATGATGAACACATTAATTAATTAGTCACTGTCTTTTCTTTCCTTGAAAAGGTAATGGTGGCCGAGCAATGGTGGCTCAGCTACAGATCCTTGGTGCACTTTATAGATCTGTTGCCACTGTGCAATCAACAACTCTCTGGGTCATGAGCAAGGCATACCAGTTTCTGTCTTCCTGGTACATCAACAAGTTCCTTCTCATCACCCAAGGAGACCTTGTGGTAGGAAGGATTGTTTCAGTTCCCTGACAAAAAAGATACCGTTCTAGATTTCATCTATTCAATACCAGACAACATGTGTAACTAAACTTTCATTTTATTGGCAGGTTCTACAGGCTTCATTGAAAAGACATGCACAGGAAGTAGAGGATTTAAATGGCAAAGGAGGCCATCTTGTCATTGCACCATTGACAGCACAGTTTACTAGAGGAGTAGCAGACCTACAGGTAAGCTTAAGTAAATATGCAATGTATCTAGTGATCAACATTTTATAGTTTGTCATAGATACAAGGCATTAACTAAATGTTGACTTTATAACAAAATAGTAATGCAATTGTCCCCCTTTTTTAATCATGTTGGCTATATTCAGGCTTTTTCTGACAGGATTCTGAGGATTTTTTCCATGGATTGTAAGAGGATGTCAATTGAGATTTTTGAACAAACAATGCCATCAGCAAAACACTGGAGGGTCAATTACAAAACAGGTCATTCATTTCAACTCATGTAGGAAGTTCGGCATTTTTATTGAATAGAAAGTAAAGTTGCATCATACTCATTTAGAATATTTACCAAATCTCTTAGAATTACCCAGCAGCCCTAGCGAGTATGCCACATCTGCAGCCCAGAGTGTAATTGGCCAGGTGCTTGAGGGAGTGCAACCTTTGCCTGAGGAGGCGCGGGTCGCAGCTTTGACTGAAGCCATGACTGTATTCATGGAGGCTTGGATGGAGCACATTCTCAAGCAGAAGATCAAGTTCAGGTAGGGATGTGTTATTGCCTCTGCCATAACCTTCGGAGGATGTGTTTTGCTTCCTATCTGTTCCTTGTATGCACAGCGCCCTACACCATTATTGGCACACTTGGTAAAGTTGTCTGTACTGTGGCCAGGCACGCTGAACCATACCTGGGCCTGCTTGAAGAGATGTACTGTAGGGCTGCACAATTATTGCAATTGCAATCGCAACATGAACCAATGCAATTACCCCAAAATAGTAGTAAGTAGTAAATAGTAGCAAAAGCTACAAATAATCGCGCACATTTTGTCACATTTCTGACTTTTATATTCATTTCATCCTCTTTGACTATGCCACTTCTTGCTCACCGATCGGGTTCACAAATTAAATAGAGACATTTGGAATATTGAACTGAATCAATTCATTGACATTAAAAAATGGTATCGCAAATCACAATTATTTTCCCCTAATCGTGCAGCCCTAGTGTATTGGTTCAGTATGGTTCAGCCCTAGTGTATTGGCTACTGTATGGTTCAGTTGAATTCACAAGCTGTCCCAGACTTAGGTGCTACTTTTAGGTCTAAAATTCTTCGTGAATTACTCTTAGTCAAAATAATTAGGAGTCCTAAAGTTACAAGTGACACACCCATTATTTTTAGGAATTGCTCCTAAATTCGTCAGTTAGGAGCTACTTTTAGCCTTAAAATTTGTTGTGAATACGGGCCCAAATTTACTACACCTTTTTAAAACCACTCATTCACTAATCTCTCTGTCCTATCTTTCTCAGCATCCAGGGAGCCCTGCAGCTTAAGCAAGATTTTGACCTGATCCGAGACCTGATCCAGTCGGAGGAATATAGCTTATCAGAGGAGCTGCACCAGAGGTTGTTGTCTCTGCGTGTCTTTCAGCAAGTAGACAGTGCTATTATGTGTCTGCTGCAGCAGCCCATGGCAAAGCCCTACATGCCTTCACAAGCCTGGGAGCCCTTTCGACATTGCTGTGAGTCTTCAACATAACCTATAAGACATCTAAATATTGCATTTATAATTTTCTTACATGGTACCAAATTAGTGCCAAATTTCTAGAATTCGTCTAGAAGAATTGTCATATTCCCTTTCGTAAGAGAAACATTCTGTTCAAGTGAACAAAAATATTGAAATTCTTTAAATTGAAACAAAACTTTAACCCAGAAATATGTGTATTTAGTATATTTGTAAACAATGTTGAGCGAAAAGTTGTAAATGTATGCATATTTTGGAAAAGTGAAAAATGTTGCAGCTGGGTTAGGTCTCCCTGCACTCTGCTGTGGCAGTGCTCTCAAATGTGGCAGTGCTCTCATACAACTTTGACATAAAGCCAGTTGGGCTACAATAGGACTGGAATCTTTGATTCATCTTAATCCTTCAGGACTGAATACATATGAATGGACATTACAGCATTGCTAAAACAACACTTTTAAGGGTGGCCCAAGACCTATAATATTCACAATATATATATTTCTATAAGCCAAATTATTTTACACCAGCCCACCATCTATTCACCCCTCACAGAGGGCAGCACTGTTAGTATTGGTCTGAGCAGGTTATGAGTTCCGTATTTGCTACCTATACTGCCATCTTGTGTATAAATAGTGTAACTGGTAACACTGATCTCATCAAAAAAAAAAAAAAATTTTTTTTTTTGTAGGAGGCTTAGAACCGTTCCTTTCAGGGACTATGAATGTGCCAGACAGCAGGGACATATTTACATCATGTGATGCAAAGTAAAAAAAAAAAAAAAAACAGTTTGAAAAAGATGGTAGGCAAAATATCTAAGCAGCATGTGGTAGAGTAGAGATTCTGTAGTGTTTCATTGTTCATCAAACAAAATTCTGACATTAAGTTCTTTTTCTTATTGCTCACTCCAAATGGTGAGGTGTTCAAAGGATTTATGTCCCTGATTTTATAAATTTCACCTTTGGGGGAAACCAAAAAATCCATTATAGCTTACATTTTCATTAGTAATGTTGAGGTTTTGCTCACTTGCTACTGTTTTTGTTACATGTTACAGTTCACCTCATGGACTTTAATACTGTGTCAACCTATGTCTGGTGTAAGCTACATCAAGTGTATTTGCGTTCATAACATGACCAGTAGCCTAATTTATCTAGTAAAAAAGAAAAAAAAACTCATTGATTGATTGACTGATTAATTGCATTAGATTTATTGTGAAAATAAATAAAAGTAATAAAATAATTTTTCTTTCTTGACATTGTCCTTTGTTCCAACTCTAGGCCCCAGAATTACACAAGTGGATCAAGCTGCTGGTAGTCTCAACAACTTGGATAGCATGGATGTTCAAGCAGCTTGCCAGAGCTCACTGACCCATGCCCAGGATTCTCTTACCCCAGAGCTGGTTTCTGCATTGCCTGACTCTTATCTTCCTCTGGCTCAGCAAGAGTGGCTAGATCTGCGCATTCATAATAGTTCCCGTTGGAAGCTCCCTGGCTTGCACTGTTTAACCAGGTCGGAGCCATGAAATGACAATGCATGAGCAGCTCATTTACTCTCTGCAGCCCTCATTACAGTTTGCCCTGTGCCTTATCTCAGTTTTGTGCTCAAGGAGGAAATACTGCTACATAGGAAAATGGCAAAACTATGAAAGACTCTGCCACAAGTGCCTGACTAAAATGAAAAACAGTGTACATTCTGGTTGGTAGTCATAATAGGTAGTCAGAGTCTTCTGTCTTTATAGGAAATACCTTATTGGTTTATTTCTTTCAGTTATTCTAAATCTTACATCAAAAACCTCTTTGGTGCTTATTTTAACATCAATATTCAACATTATATACATAATGCTTAATCAAGTCATCATTTATCATTTTTATAAACCCCTATGAAAAATTAAGTAAAATTGCCATTTGACACCAATGTAACTTATTTTTTATGAGATTGAAGTCCATTAAGTACTTACTGTTTTGTATTTCTACATGTTGTTTTTGCATTAATTTTCACATAAACAACACATAAATAATTATATCTAAATGAGTCTTTTTTTTATTGCTTTCCTATTGTATTTTAGGTTGTTTAGTGTCCCATATAAAGGTAGTAGACCTCAGATTTCATTGAGGCCCCTAGTGTGGCAGCAGAAACACAAGGAAAACGGGCATCTTGCTGAATCAAAGTTGAATATGCTTTTATTCTCTCTGTGGACAGACTACACCAACATATGCAGCACAAGGCTGGAGTGCATCTGCCTCTGGGAAGTGGGGAAAGTTTCAAAGGGCAAGGGCCAGATGATAATGTAAACTCTATCATAATCTACATAAAACAAGAGAGAGTGAGTGTGATGTTTGGCCTCTGATGGTAGCTTGCTAATTAGGTAAACTTTAGTTATAGTCCATGAGCCACAGGGGGGGGGGGGCTACAATATTATATATAATACAATAAATAACCAGTTGGGCTACAATAGGACTGGAATCTCTGATTCATCTTAATCCTTCAGGACTGAGAAATACATATGAATGGACATTACAGCATTGCTAAAACAACACTTTTAAGGGTGGCCCAAGACCTATAATATTCACAATATAGATAAAATTCAAGATTTATGTGCAAAAAAAAGCTAATTTGAGTTTTCAGAACAACATGTTATGGCAATACCTGAATGCAGACCTTATTGATCATTACTATTCTACCTTTTTTTACTTTCAATTGCGAGTTGAAATTAATGTTAAATGATGACATACATAGGTCTGCAGTACAAATGTTTTTTAAATTGTAGCTGAAACGAGTACAAAGGATCTTTAATCTATTCATTGAATTCATCATCGTCAGAACAGGAGCACAGAGGATGCCATCTCTATGGCACTTCACTCTGCCCTGGCCCACCTTGACAATAGCAACACCTATGTAAGAATGCTGTTCATTGACTTCAACACCATCATCCCCTCCAAACTGATCACCAAACTCAGTGAACTGGGCATCAATACCTCCCTCTGTAACTGGATTATGGACTACTTGTATTGCATTCATTGTGTCTACACTTGAGATAAATAAGTATGGTTTTTCTTTTATCACATACACATATATTGTTCTTTCTTTACCTTGAGATGTTTCGACGTATACTTCCATTTTCGTCAGAAGGTCACACGGTGGAGTAGTGTGACACGTTTTTATCAGCTGATGTTGTTACGGAGGTGTGATCCACCTGTCAGTTTTTTGACAGGTGGACCACACCTCCTGCTGTCAGTCAGCCGCCCCCCAGGGTGGCACTCCAGGTATGGGAGAGCATATATGCTCCCTCATCTCTGTTCATCGTCTTTGGGCTCCACTTTCTTATTTCAATCGCCTCCTTTATCCAGCGGTGGTATCGGTTGTTCTCCTGCTTAATGACTCTGGCATGCAGGAGGTGTGGTCCGGAAGTATACGTTGAAACATGTCAAGGTAAAGAAAAAACATCTACCAATATATGTGTCTGTGATAAAAGAAAAAACAAACTTATGGATTCTGGACTTCCTAACCAACAGACCTCAGTCTGTTAGGTTAGATAATCGCACCTCCTCAACAATCGAACACCAGTGTACCACAGGGATGTGTGCTGAGCCCTCTCCTCTACTCCCTCTTCACCTACGACTGCACACCTGTACATGGCTCTAACACCATTGTCAAGTTTGCAGATGACTCTATGGTGATTGGGCTCAT
Source organism: Alosa alosa (assembly GCF_017589495.1). Lineage (NCBI taxonomy): Eukaryota > Metazoa > Chordata > Actinopteri > Clupeiformes > Clupeidae > Alosa > Alosa alosa. Next base: position 1,576,687 of record NC_063209.1, read on the forward strand.
CAGCAATAATGATGAGACGGCCTACAGGGAGGAGGCCCAGCACCTAACATCGTGGTGCACTGATAACAACCTGGCTCTCAACACCAAGAAGACTAAAGAGCTTATTGTGGACTTCAGGAAGTCTAAAGCTAGCACACACACACCCATTCTCATCAACAGGACTGAGGTGGAGCATGTCACCAGCTTCAAGTTTCTGGGTGTCCACATCTCTGAGGACCTCTCTTGGACCCTCAACACTCAAAAAATGATCTGTCTCTGCTTTGCCTCTTTACGGATCATGCTATGAATAGCAGCAGCAGTGTCTGCATAAGTTGAGACATTGTTATTGACCTTCTGGACCAGAGACATTCCATCAATGATTGTTGATGTATTATATTCATCTGGAAGATGATCTGATAGTGATGCAAGTTTCTGCAAATGCTTTGCAAGTGCTGCTTTAGAGGTTTTCCTTGGGGTCCCCTCAGGTGTCGCCAATGACCATGGTTGGTCCAAGAGGGTGACAAAAGACTTCTCTCATGTCCAGTCTGATGGTCTTGCCATGTGCCTGTGTTTTCTTTTTTGACTCATGCTCGTAAATGTCTTTACTTTTTGTCAATGTATCATGGAATTTGTGCTTAGGTGTATCTGACTCCAGCCTCTATGTCATGATCTTTGCCTGTAGTATGAGCCTGAATCAGATAATCCCTAACCTCTTGTGTTGCTTTGCCTGCTGTAGATATGCAAATTAACTCATGTCCCTCTTAAAATGGATTGATCCAATTTCAGTTTCTGTCTCATCTAGGGTTGGGCACCGAAACACGGTTCTAATATGGCACCGGTGCCGACACAAACGATAGTAACTGCATCGAATAATAATGTGGATTGTTTTTTTTATACGAGGCATCACTGCATGTCATGCGCCATCTCTAACGTCTTGCTCTGATAGCACATCCAGATACAGTTAGCTACCATAAACACTGGATGTATAAACCAGAGTGGTGCAATATAGGCGAGTGGACAGTGTTTGACAGCTTGCGTGAGCCCACGTAGCTTACTTTAAAGCGATATCACGAGCTCCTGTCAAAATCTAGCAGTGGGCCTTACATACAAGCAAAAGGCTATGAAACAACATCAACAGTATACACAATACTGTATCCTCGCTAATGCGCTAACTGGCATTTATTTTAAATGTTATCAGCAAGTTGTAAGATGAAAACTTTATTTCACGGTGTGTTCTAAACATGGCATGATATTAATCTTTCATGTGCATGAGGCCCATATAGCATCACAATGAATATGAAGATCATGTTAAAAGTTAGCTGGCAAAAACATAAATGTGTAGGTTACATACCTGATGTCACTGAGCTGTCAAAGAGGCTACGGTGTACGTTATCGCTAATTAAACTCAGCTGACTAGTGTTAGCGCATAGCCATAGTTAGCCATAGGACACTGTTAAATTAGGGTTTTTGTTTTCAACTGTAATGTAAAGTGAAGGAAATTTTAAACTGAATGGTATATTTGCTATCTTAGCTAGTCAATCACAGTGCTAGCTGCAGTCATTCAGAGGTGAAATTTACCACCCAGAATATACCACCCATAACACTTTGTATCGTTATGGGGTGGTAAGGGGAATGTAGAGGGGGTGATAAGGGGAATGTAGAGTGGTTGTCATTGCCATTTAGATTACACAATTCATAAAAATTATATTTATATATAGTTTATACTGTGATGACTGGGGGAAACCTCTGTTCTTTCTGCAGTGAGCCCTTAGCAATGAGTCCATAGTAACCAGCTAATCTGTTGAATGCTGGTTCATCAGTATGCATTGGTCACTATTAATATTTTATGACTATATTGTATGCCAATGTTAGCTTACTGGAGACTATTGTGGTGAGAAATAATTATTAACTAGTTGCGATGGACTTGTTGGGAAGGGCTAACTACAAGCAGAACGGAGGTTTCTGCGGTCATCACAGCAAATGAATGCATTTCAAAATGTGAGAGTACTTAGCTTTTTTGTGTATCTAGTGACAACCCAGTCATGAACTCTCTCTCTCTCTCTCTGTCTCTCTCAACTTGGCACACACACCTAGTCAGTGTAAATAATTATGATAATTTTCATAATTTGCAGACAATCATGGCTCCAATGAGTAATGCTGAACGACAGTGACTATTCTGTGCTCGCCGCAATGCTGATCCAGAGAGGAGGCAACAGTATCTAGAGATGGAACGGCAAAGATGGAGACGAGATGTCGAAAGAGGGAAGAAGTTGTTAAGTTAAGGAAAAAGTGGAAGGAACAGAATGAGGCCCCGTCCATTTACTAGGGAAGTGCGGTGTAAATTTAAATGTTACTAACGAAGGTATTATAGCAATATTATAAATGTGGCGACGGAATAGCCTAGAACTTGGGTAGGCCTAGCGTTCAGTAGCCTATGCACTTGCGGTGATAGCCAAAACTAATGTGAATCGCGGACTATCCTACAACCAAAGAAAGTAAAGCAGATTATTTGTACCTGCGTTAGCCAAATAAAGGACGGGACTGTAAAAATGAAGTTTATTAGTTTTAAAGTTGACTACAGTTGACAGTTCACTATCAGTCCACACAAACAATTCTGGTTTCCTTGCACTAGCCATTTTCGTCGTAGCCTATTCTGTCTGTTTGTATAGCCTACAGCACACAAGCTTTGGTCAATTTCTGTAACAGAAACAGTGCCACCTCTAGGCCTGGGATATGAAGTAACGTGTTGAGTCGTGTTGAGATGGATCCGTTTGGACGCAAATATTCTTGATACGGTTCCAGGGAAGACGGAGGAAAAAAAGATTGGTTTGGTACGTGTGGACTAGCCCTGAAAGGAGAAAGCAGGCAAAGGCTAGCCTGGAAAATCCACACCCTGATAATCTAGAAAGATTAAGGGTCTGGCCACGAACAATCATGTAATGGCCCAACTCGAGGGGTGGCACCAAGCATGCATTTGAAAATTTCACTTCACGCAATTGGATAACACCAGACCAATGTTTACTCTGAATGATTCCGGACTTAGACGCAATTGGATAACACTACGATCAATGTTTCCAACGTTGCAGCGCTGTCGTCATCAGTTTAGCGCGCCTCTGGCCCGCCTATGTCAGATACGATTTGATTGGTTCCACGGGATGCAAGGGGAAAAAGTAACATGCATCATTGCTCATTGCCAGAGTGTCTCGCAGAGACAATTCCATTGTGCTCTTGCGAGAACTCTGGATTTCCAGGGTAGGCGAAGGCTAGAATGAAGGCTTTTGACACCCCTCCTGAGAGTACTTTATCTTTTTCAATGTACCCAATTTTATGATCATATTTCAAAAATGAATGGACTCAATCTTCTGAAATCTATCCATGTTGAATGTACTGTACCCAGTATTTCATGACATAAATTTGCATTTTAAACTTCATATTAATAAATATGTTTATATATACTTTGGATCTTGCCTTATTACGACATTAACAGTCCACACATATGTCCAGAACTAGTCAAATTATTGTTAAATTATGGAAACAAACAAAATTAACCACCCCGTAACAGGATTTACCACCCTGTAACATGACTTACCACCCCATAACATGTGTTTTTTTTTTTTTAAAATACTAGAGAGTGAGTGAAATAGCCCATAAATAAATGTTTGATCATAGTGTGGTGAAGTGGGCCTATTTACACATGTAACTTTAATTTGACAATAGGGAGTAAAATAGCCAATATTGTTCAAAACACCAACCAATGGACATGCGGAATTCACAGTTTGAAGATTAGAATCTAAATTCTGCAAATCTCCAATTAAAAAACAAACCTATAACTTTTAATATCAAATTAAGGACATTTTTATGACAGGAAAACATGAAATGTTCTGAATTCAATTTATGCATTATGTCTAAATAGAACGCATCTTGTCCGTTACGGGGTGGTAAAAAATAGACACCTGGGCTACAATAAAAAGGAAAATATTAATAGGGATTTAAGCCTGAGGTGGGAAAATGTTTTTTTATGTAGGTCATATATGTCTTATATCATGTGGATGTCTTAAAATATGGCTTGTCCTACATGATTTTTTTTAAAAATGTCAAAGTGAAAAGGCACCGGTTTCGTAGAATGACCCATCAATAAAAAAAAAGCAATTCATGCTTTAGACCATTTTATTGTAAAAACAAAGTACCGGTTCAGGCACCGTTTCGGCACCGGCACCGTTTTAAAAGTATCGATTTAGCACCAGTATCGGTGGGCTCACGCAAGCTGTCAAGCTGTATCTGGATGTGCTGCTATCAGAGCAAGACGTTAGAGATGGCGCATGACATGCAGTGATGCCTCGTAAAAAAAAAAAAAAAGCGATTTAAGCACCGAAATGAGGCACCGAAATCCACATTATTATTCGATGCAGTTACTATCGTTTGCGTCGGCACCGGTGCCATATTAGAACCGTGTTTCGGTGCCCAATCCTAATCTAAAACTTTATGCCAACCACAAGTTACAGTGACATAAGGGGGCGCTATGAAGTTCCCCCTGTGTATTCACGGTACCTCTTGATGTGTGTGCCAAATTTCATGCGTTTTCACCGATGGCAAGCACCTCTTTTGGCATCACAATTCATCACATTTTAGTCCGCACAAAATCCCAAATACCTCACTTCCTGTTGGGCGTGGCTAATGCATTGTACATTTGAAAGTTGTTCATCTTGGGGAGATACACACACCTACCAAATTTGATGTGTCTAGCTGAAAGTATGTACCAACCACTGCATCAATCACCTAAGGGGGCGCTACTGAGTCCCTGGGCCACGCCCGGGGCCAAGCTCTTGTGCCTAACTGCGTTGCGTGACACTGATGTGTGTGCAAAATTTTGAGAGTTTCCGACCATGTTAACCACCTCAAAAACAGGAAAGCAAAAAAGTAGAATAATAATAATAATAATAATAATAATAATAATAATAATAATTCTTACTGTTTCTCTGTACAAGCCAATAAGGTAAAATTGTGTACCTGACAAGTTTCGGCTACCTTGCCTCTGTAGCCTTCATCAGAGGTGTCACATGATGTTGGTCTGACGACGGCGTGGTGTCAGGTACATAATTTTACCTTATTGGCTTGTACAGAGAAACAGTAAGAATTAGTAATACAGTAAGCCTAATGAACCTCTTCAATATAATAATAATAATAATAATAATAATAATAATAATAATAATAATAATAATAAATATAGCCGCAAGCGGCAATGGCGGGCCCGAGCACCTGCGGGCCGCAACCCGTGACATTTCAGAATCCAACAAAGCACCGACGTGGTGCATTTGAAAAATGTACATATTTGATGTGTGTGCTATTTGTTTTTGCATGTTATTTTCTGGCACATTTACTTGCTTGGCCAGGTGGGGGTGCAATGCAAGGCAGGCCCATTGTGTGTCATCATAATCATAATATAAATTATCCTGAGAAATTTCAGATTATTTATTTTAAGCAAAGAACATTTCTGATACACTTTTTGGCCAGATGGTGGCGCTATATTAGGCATTTGAATTACACATGTGAATATCATCACAATAATGATATCCAATATTTTGCAAAGTTTCAGATCAACCAATATGGGCATTACCAATTTCTGGCACATTTTCCTCCTTGGCCAGGTGGTGGCGCTATGCCAGGCAGGCCCATAGGGTCTCTGGATATCATCATTATTATAATATCTATTAACCTGAGAAGTTTCAGATTCATTCAAAGCATAGAACATTTCTGGCACATTTCCTGCTTGGCCAGATGGTGGCGCTATGCTAGGCATGTGAATTATTTGTGTGAATATCATCACAATAATGATATCCAAGATTTTATAAAGTTTCAGATCAATCACTTAAGGCATTGTCCATTTCTGGCACATTTCCTACTTGGCCAGGTGGTGGCGCTATGCCATGCAGGCCCATTGGGTGTCTGAATATCATCATAATCATAATATCTATTAACCTGAGAAGTTTCAGACCATTCATTCAATGCACTATGACTTTATGACACATTTCCTGTTTATGTGGTGAGATATTAAAACCATAAACATATTTCAACATATCAAAAATTCCTTCACAATTTAACATCAGCAACATCTTGGCATAATGTTCAGCAAATTTCACATGAATCTGACAAACCGTCTAGGAGCCGTATGTTAAAATTGATCATCCGACATCAGTGTAATCGTCATTCTTTCTGTTTCCAGTTGGTGGCACTATGCCAAACATGCATTATGGGCATGTGAATATTATCATTAACATGGTATTCAATGACCTGTGAAATTGAAAACATTTCAAGCCATGCATGGTGAATTATGACACATTTACTGTTTGTGTTGAAGGGTATTAAAATTAATAATTTCACCATTTCGTCAAATTACAACATATCAAAAAAAGGCTTCAGAATTTATAATCAGGAACATCTCGACGTCATGTATACCAACTTTGACATGAATCGGATCAACCGTCTAGGAGGAGTACGTTAAAATTGATTATGTCCGCAACGCACAAAATCTCGATTACCTCACTTCCTTTGGGCGTGGCTAATGGCATGTTAATACAAAAGTTGTTTGTTTTTGGGAGTTACATACTGTACACCCCTCAAATGTGGTGTGTGTATCTAAAACTATATGCCAACCACAAGTCACAGTGACATAAGGGGGTGCTATGGAGTTCCTGGGCAACGCCCGGTGCCAAGCTTTTGTCCCTGTCTATTCACTGTACCACTTGATGTGTGTGCCAAATGTCATGCGTTTTCACCCATGGGAAGCACGTTTTTTGGGATCACAATTCAGCACATATTTCATCACATATTAGTCTGCACAAAATCTCAAATACCTCACTTCCTGTTGGGCGTGGCTAATGCATTGTACATATGAAAGTTGTTCATCTCGGGGATATACAGACACCTACCAAATTTGGTGTGTGTAGCTGAAAGTATATGTCCACCACGGGATCAGTCACCTAAGGGGGCGTAATGGGGTGCTAGCGGGTCCCTGGGCCATGCCCGGGGCCAAGCTTTTGTACCTAGCTGCTTTGTGTGACACCTGATGTGTGTGTCAAATTTCAAGACTTTTCGATTAAGTTAACCACCTCAAAATATATTCCAACCATGAGATCAGTCACCAAAGGGGGCGCTAGCAAGTCCCTGGGCCACGCCCGGGGTCAAGCTCTTGTACCTAACTGCGATGCGTGACACCTGACGTGTGTGCCACATTTCAAGAGTTTTCAACCATGTTAACCACCTCAAAAACAGGAAAGCAAAAAAGTGGAATAACAATAATAAGGCCTTGCGCCTGTAACCCACTCAAAAAATAGCATTCATACAGGATTAGGTTATTTTTAGTACGACATCCAACTTCTTGATTACTTTTGGTTAAGTTTTCCCTGCACATCATATTTGTCCAGTAGGTGGCAGTGGTGGCGCTGCATAGAGGGGAAACTGCTATACTTTGTTAGAGAAGAAGACCCAGACAACATGAGCAGCAGAACGCTAGTAAGCTGAAGCTGAATTAGAGATTCCACACTGGTTAAAAAATAAATTAATAATCGCATTTAAGAGATAGTTATGAGTTTTCCCATCAAGCTTACGTCTAAGTAAGAGACAACAGAGGAAAATATTCTAAGTTACTGAAAGGAATTTACTTTCTTTCATTCCTTTTCTCCGGTTGGTTTTTCTTGGATGCATGATTTGAGAAAACGATTTCCTTTGGAAAATTCGCCATTGGACATGAGGCGGCAGAGCGGAGGGCGGGGAAGGATCATCTTGCCTGCATTACGAACTGCTACTACTCACCATTTCATTTCATCAATCAGATAAGCGTGAGATTTCGACCTACTTTAAAAAAACATACTACCCGGGTAGATGGACTTTGGATTTATTATTTTGGGGTTAAACAGAGCTCTGGTCATTTTATTTTCTATTTCTGTTTGATAACTGATGTAAATAAATGCCGGCTATATGTTCTGAGTAAACCACCTTGTTTTTTTATATTTCTCTCCTCTTTTGAAAAGTTCCTTAGAAAGGCAGCACTTCACTTTTATTACAATAAGAGCCCCTTACACACCCTTCGGTGCTTGGGCCCTAATAATAATCCTTACAAAAACAATAGAGCCTTGCGCCCTTCGGTGCTCGGGCCCTAATAATAGTGAAAAATAATAATAATCCTTACAAAAACAATAGGGCCTTGCGCCCTTCGGTGCTCGGGTCCTAATAATAATAATAATTGTACATAATGATAACAATGTGTAATGTATGAATATTTTCACCAACCAGTTAATCTACATCTCATTCCCACATTCTTACTAGTCAAAAGTACAACTGAAATGAATAATGTAGATCATTTTAGCACCTGTGATGCAATTACCATAATTTCCCAACTATTAGCTGCAGTTTATACATTGATTTTGCAAAATTTCTTCATCTATGAGGTTAATACACGGTGGCAGTTCATATGGTATATGATTTTGTTTCTTTTAACTTGCATAAAACACTGTCCTGTGGCTTATACACAATACGGCTAATACACAGGAAATTACTGGACATTATACAATTATAATATTTATGTTAAGCTGGGTACACGTGGTGATGTGAAAAATTTTCATTTGGTGTTCCTTGAATGTAAAGGTAATATGTGATTGGTAATCATCATGTTTTGATCTCTTGGAATATCTCTTATGGGTAGTTTCAATAAAATACTAATTTACTGAATTTTGGGGGGGGGGGTTCCGAATAGTACATTTACAAATAGTAAATAGCAAAGCAATGCAGACCTATGTAATCATTTGTATATCAAGTCTCTGCTGGGAGGTAGGAAGGTAGAAATACATTGATTAATAAGGTAGTGGGCATTTCAAAAAGTGCTCACGTTGTGTCTCTGAAAACGTAGATTTGCACATTATTACACATAAATCTTGAATTTGACCAACCAAAATGAAGGGCAAAATCGCATAACGATTCAAAATATGTATGCCAACATCAAACACCACATATACATCAGTAATAATGAGGTTTAGATTATTTTCTTATTATTTTTCTTATGAGTGGTTTAACAAAAAAAGCCAATAGGCGGAATTTGCTTTTTTCAAATCAGAAGTCAACTTTGAAGGCCTGTACAGCCACAAAGCTACAAGATCCAACTTGCTATCATACCATTTTATACTCCAGTAATATGTAGCTTTCAGAAAAATATAGTGAGAATTTCCCCCAAGTGGTAGTGGCACACCCCTTTTTGGGCCTGTGGCTCATGGACTATTACTGAAGTAAGACTTCACTATGGATATCACACTTTTTGAAAAGGAAAAAATATGAAGGCAAGTTGTGGGCAAGGCAAGAGTTAGAGGAATCTTGTCTCCTGTTTCTGTAAGTGCCGTTGACTGACAATAGGTTCAAGGTCACAGCATGATGTCCATAAAAGTCAGTATCAGCAAACGTGGTTTGGAAAATGGGTGCACAGAACCGTGTGTGATAGGTTAACCTGCTCTATTTGAACATGGCTGGTAATCTCAAGTAAAAACCCATGCTTGAAAGTCACACAGGATGCCACTGTACAGTAGATCACAGCATAGCCTAGTTTTCGCGAGTGTAGCCTAACATAACAATTATGCCTAATGGAAGCAAGTCTGATCACTACCATTGTAAACGTACATTAATAAAATCGACTACTATCAATCTGTTTTATGTGGCAAATTCATGTGGTCATGATGCTTTGTGCATGATCGAAATATAATGAAAGGGAGGGATGTAGGCCTACAAGCACACAGCACAGCACTTGTGTAAGACACGAAAACAGCTGCTAAATGGATATGCTCATCAACTGAACCTCAAGGTGTTTGTCAATGTTGCAGTTGAAAAAAAGACAAACCTATCGGGCTTCAAGCCAGTGGGGTATACTACGAAGGTCGATTAGTGGGTTGGCGAGGTATGTTGCGCTCAAAGCCAGGGTATGCTGTAACACAAAAGTGGCTCTGTTTTAGCGTCGCTGTATCACCATGGTATCTTATACTGCCAACCAATCCTGGTCGGGAGGAGGTTCAGCTAAGACTTTTGGGTTAGATTGGCACATTGGTGGACACAGGCCCTTAAAGCACTAAGCGCAGCTTCCTAGCCCCTCCCTGGACCTCGGAGACTGCATCGTACAGGGGTCTCTCAGGAAACACAGGGTCTTTCGGGACAGATCCGATTCCTTGGCATGCCTGAGAATATTCTTCTTTCTTTGTTTCATTTGTAGGCGAATTTTTAATATAATTTTTAGGTGTCTTTTGTGTTTGTTTAGAAGAAATACAATATACTGTAGACGGACATACATTTGTTCATCTTACACTACGCCACTGCCTCTCCTTCACAGCTGTTGAGAGCATAGTCTATGCTGAACATTAGGAAGATCAGACCTTATCTGATCCCACTGGATCCCTGTAGGTCCGTAAAGGACTGCTGGCCACAGTTTTGCCCAACTTAAGTCATCTTTTGATGATCTATTGGAGCTCACTTTATTTATTGTTCTCCACTCCTGCATACCTGAACTCTGGGTGGTGGCCAACATACGAGGCTGTTCTGTTTCTGGTTTCATTCCATATTGTCTTGCCTCCGTTCATGTGACGTTTGTGTCTGTTCTCCCTGTGCTTGGGCAATGCTGGTTCGGTGGTTCCGTCGATGAGGCTGGTTTGGGCGGCTCCAGTCTCTCCCTGTTTGGCCCTGCTGTTCCAAAGGTGTGAGCTGTACAACGGAGGCCGAGACCTGTTGCACCATCCAGACTCATCTGTGTTCAGTCTGTGTTTATTCTTTGTTATTTTCAGTTAGTGTATTGTATTTATTTTTCTGTTCTGTGCTTGGGCTAATTGTGGAACTCCCTTTAAGGCGTTTACTGTGTGCTGTGCTGTGCTTTGCCATGCCTATTGACTTGTACTGTTGAATCACCCAGCTTGGTGTGTCTTTTGTGGAGCACTCTGACTTGCTTCTTGGTTGGGAATGTTTCATCCCTCTCCTAAGTTCTCTGGAAACCAGCCCAAGCCCTGAGTAGATTGTTTCTGGTTTGTTTAATAAATTATATTATATTTTTGTAAACCACGTCTCTGCCTTTTCAGTCAACGAACTTGTGTGACCTGGGTCATTCTCTAATTTAGGGTACATTTCATGTCAGCAAAAAAGCACAAGAGCAATGTCCTTTCTCAGTGGAACATTAAGTGTCTCAATATAGTATATTAATTCAGTGTTACATATCTGTTAACTGCAGAGCTTAAACATTAACTGTTTTTAAATTTTTTAAAAACATGTTTTTACTTCAGAGTTTGTCAGCTATGTTATGGACAAACAGGGTGTTCTAAAAACCATTCAGTCTTGCACTTGAAATTAAATGCAATTTAGAAGGCTCTTGAGTCTATTTCTGCCACACATACAATTGTTATTTAAAATGATTTCCATAATCAACCTTTTTTAAAGACGAACATGCAATGCATTTATAACTGTCCTTATGGACAATGATGTTTTTCATCATAAATCTCCATTAAAGTTATTTTTGATCATTAAAAAAGATGTTATAGTAAACTCCAACCTATGCAAATAAGTACTGTAGAATGCTTAAAAATGTCAGAAACATCAATATTGGCTATTTTAACTTTAAAAATCTAAGTGTAACCTAGGTAACAATGAAAATCACACGGTTGACACTAGTAACCTAGTTGACTGGACATATTGTTAACCATATTGTTAACATTTTATTCATGAGACAGAATTTAATTAGCAAAGTTGCTTTCGGTGAAAACCTCTTATTTTAAATGTAGAATCATCTCTCAGGGACCAGAAAAAGCGGTTCACTGCAAATCCAACTTTACTCATGCACTTCACCTGCACATGAGTCTCTGTGATTTCCTGAATGGTGCCAGGGTAAATTGTCTCCTCATAGGTCAGAACACACCATTGTCCAATCAATTGAGGACTCCACAGAATTTCATTGTCCTTCTTTGAGTGTACTAGAGGCAGTGCAGGGGTTGATGGCTGAACCTCAAAGCTGAAGGCATGTGTGTCTTCACACTGGCACTCAAACATTTGCCTGGTAGTACAAGGGCAACTTACATCTCGATAGAGAAGCTTTCCCAAGGACCCTGTGACCACCTGATGTATTCTCATGGTTGAAGGCACTGTTGGCAGAGAACCTGGCATCTCCTTGAGGAATTCATCCACAAGATTTTGAGAGATGTAGGACACTCGTACAGTACCACTATCAACCAAAGCACTGTATAAGTCCTCTGCTGATCTGATATCATGCCCCTGGCTTACAAGCCTGTCAGCCGTCCGTTTCTGGAGGCCTCCTACTCCATCGGGAGCACCTTTCCCGTGGCTCGCTTCAAAAAAATTCCATGTTCCCTTTTTGAAGCCACGGTTCACCAGCTCTGTGGTCAAGAGGTAGAAATTTCCCTTCTGCCTATATTGTAGGGCCATCACTAAAGAAATGCACCACCTCAATAGGAGGATGTGAGGCCTTAACTTCATCGAGAATGGGGGACAGATGTGGCCATATGGCAGGAGGGCCCTTCTCTTTTGATGAAGAAATTGTGCCAAAGCACATGTGCTCTGCTGTCCCCCCAACATAAAGAACTCCTGTGTGGAGGGTAGCTTGTTTCTGGTTGAAGTGCATTGCTTGTATTTCAGATGAACGCTTACATGAATAGTTTTCTGAAAAATCCACGAGAATTAAGCATTTGTTGTTGGACATATTTAGCCTCAATTCACGGTAATGTGAAAATTGACTTTTGATGTTAACTACATGCCGTTTCAAATGGGTCAGTTGATCTTGAAACATCTCCAGCATGTCTCCTAACTCTATTTCCTTTTTCTTCTCCACTGCTATTCTCATAGGGACCATTTCTTTGACACCATCATTGTTCTTCTTTTCTCTAATCATTGTTTCAGTCAACTACTGAGTGATCTCGACACGTTTCTGCAGGTCACCTTCTGCTAGGATAGCAAACTCCTGCCCTTTGCAATCAGGACACACATTGTACATACAGTCCATTGATTTTGTATTGCAGCTTATGGATGTCATCATATCCTCCATGTCCACACCCTTAATTCATTTAAGCGTGTGAAGCTTTTCGGCAAGAAATGAAAAATTCTCATGGACCTTGCAAAGACAGGTTTCTCTGTCTGCAATTGTTGGATGAACTACCCAGAATGGATGCAGATGGCAAAACAAGGAGTAGGAAAGGCTGGAATGAGGATGTTCAATGAGAAATTTTCCTGTGGAGGTTTCTCAAGGTGTCATTTAAAAACCTCTTCTGTTTTTTCTTCTTCCCTCTCGTGATTGTTTGAGCTTTCCCTGCCGTCAAACAGCTGTTTTCATCCCTCATCAAAAATGTGTGAACATTTTCTTGCAATCTATAGCACAATTGGTCTGGTGCATTGTCTAAAAATCGCTGTCGTACACTACCTAAAACGCATTACACCACTGACCAAGAGAAACCTGGTCAGGTCAGAATGATGTAGCGTTGTCAAGGCAGCAATTGCACTGGATCTAAACAAACCAATCTAACCATAGTGATGGCTTTCTTAATCTATTTCAATATGTCTTCTAACGTTTTTAAGATGTTAGTACATTTTTATTACACTGAATCACATACTACAACACATATTCATACCAACACAATCAAATTCGTGACTATAGAGTTTTGTAGCATGGGCTTCCTCCGTAAAAGAGACTAGCATTGAACTTCACTGCTGTTAAAATCCTTAAATTCACACGTGTCTTGGCTTTATTTTTGAGGCAAAAAACGTCACTCTTAAAGGAACATTTCACCGCTGGGAAGATTAATGTGTATTTAAATTAAGTCATTTATGTAGTAGAAATGTGGAGTCATCATTGAAGTCAGTGCCTTCTTAAGTATAAGTATATATACTTTTTTGATCCCGTGAGGGAAATTTGGTCTCTGCATTTAACCCAATCGGTGAATTAGTGAAACACAAACAGCACACAGTGAACACACAGTGAGGTGAAGCACACACTAATCCCGGCGCAGTGAGCTGCCTGCTTCAACGGCGGCGCTCGGGGAGCAGTGAGGTGAGTGAAGTGCTCAAGGGCACTTCAGCCGCGGTCAGGGCTCGAACCGGCAACCCTCCGGTTCCAAGTCCAGAGTGCTAACCAGTGGGCCACGGCTGCCCCATAACCAAGAAAAAGAAAAAAAATTATATTTGGCTCATGTGGATTAAAGCCAACAACTCTCAGAACTTCCTGCCTTTCACTGCTCTTCACTGCCCTACCAAGCAATTGACCCAGGAAGTAGCCAAGCACACAGAGGGATTCATTAATATTAGATAGATAGATAGATAGATACTTTATTGATCCCCAAGGGGAAATTCAAGGGTCTCAGTAGCATACAGACATCACATACAACATGCACTTACAGCAGAAATGGTAACATAAGTATAAGTATAAACATATAACTAAACTCCACTGTACAATAAAGACAGTAGAAGATAAGAAAACTAACAAAACTAAATACTAAATACACTATATAAATTAAATTTAAAAAGTCCAATGTGCTTGAGGGTGATCAAGCATAAGACGCTTGTAGTGACAGGGCCGGGACTGGTAAGGTGCTAAAGGGAGTGAGTGTCATGGTGAAGGTGCAAAAAGTAGTCCAACCATAGTCCTTTAGTTGTGTGTGCATGGCAAGGTGCTCAAGAGAGTGAGTGTCATGGTGAAGGTGCAAAAAGTAGTCCAACATTAGTCCAACAGTGCAACAGTTCAAAAATTAAGGTCTAGAGACCAGCATAATAATATGGACAAATAGGAGAGTAAAGTATAATGTAGACAAGGTAATATAAAAAACTATGTCAGTGCAAGAACAGGTTGAGGTAATAGGGTTATAGCCATTCATTCATTCAGTATTGTAGCAGAAGCTTGACCGCAGCCATTGATCATGTGTGCTAATATAGCATGAAAAACAGTGTAGCAGTGAAAACATTAGGGTGTGGACATTAAAAACAGTAGTAAAACAGTAGAAAAGCAGTAGTGGGCAGTCAGTACTCAAACATGGAGAGGGTGGAGAGGCAGACAGACTAAGCAGAGAGGTCTATCTCTCCTCTTCCCTTTAGTGCGGCATTGAACAGTTCAATGGCCCTGGGGACAAATGACTTCCTCAGCCTTTCAGTTGTGCATGGCAGTGAGCGAAGTCTCCAGCTGATCAAGCTCTTTTCTAGTGCTGTAGAGTGGATGACATTCATTGTCCAAGA
This sequence comes from Alosa alosa, assembly GCF_017589495.1. Lineage (NCBI taxonomy): Eukaryota > Metazoa > Chordata > Actinopteri > Clupeiformes > Clupeidae > Alosa > Alosa alosa. The sequence goes on from NC_063209.1 coordinate 1,591,906, forward strand.
TGTTGATCAGTTTGTTCAGGGTCCTTTTGTCAGATGTTGAAGTGATGCACTCCAGTTCAGCTCCCACTACAGAGCCAGCCTTCCTTACCAGCCTGTCAAGTCGCCCAGCATCCTTCTTCTTTGTGCTTCCTCCCCAGCATACCACTGCATAGAAGAGGACGCTGGCAACAACAGACTGGTAGAATGAGGAGCTTGCTGCACACATTGAAGGACCGCAGCCTCCTCAGGAAGTACAGCCTGCTCTGTCCTTTCTTGTAGAGTGCGTCAGTGTTGGCTGACCAGTCCAGTTTATTGTCCAGGTGGAGACCCAGATACTTGTAGGGTGAGCGTCCACACCCATCTGCAAGAGCTTGTCTGCCAGTCTGAGGGGTTGGATGGTGTTAAAAGCACTTGAGAAATCAAAGAACATGATTCTCACAGCACTTTTCCCCTTGTCTAGGTGAGAATGTGTCCTGTGTAAAAGATAAGTGATGGCATCGTCCACGCCCACTTTCTCCTGGTATGCAAACTGTAACGGGTCTAGTGCATGGCGTACCTGGGGTCTGAGCATGCCTAAGACCAGTCGCTCCATTGTTTTCATCACATGTGATGTTAGAGCGACAGGCCTGAAGTCATTAAGCTCACTGGGGTGTGGTTTCTTGGGGACGGGGGTGAGACATGATGTCTTCCACGGTGTTGGAACTTGTCCGAGACGTAGACTCCAGTTGAAGATCAGTGGCTCCCCTAGTTCAGCAGCACAGGCCTTGAGTAGCCTTGGACACAGTCTGTCAGGCCCGGCTACCTTATGAGGATGAAGTTTTTTTTAAAGATAACTTACTTGATCAGCTGTAATGATGGGGGGGATGAGGGGAGTGGAGGGTGAGGAGGAGGAGGGGTGCTTCTGAGAGGGTTGTCGCGGTGGCTAGAGACTGATGGCCGTTGGCTGAAGCCATTGTTGCTGCACTACTCGTGGTCACCATGTGGGGGAGAGGTGCGATAGCCTGATCAGCAGTGATGATGGAGTGGGGGAGGGGAGGGGAGGGGGGCAGCATCTGGGGTCTGTGTGTCTGATGGCTGTTGACTGAAGTCGTTGTCACCTCGTTGTTCGTGGTCGCCATGTGGGGGAGGGGTGCAATATCCAGTGATGGTGGGGGTGAGTGTTGCACTGGTAATGAGGTGGGGTGGGGGCTGGGGGATGACCACCTCCTTGATGTCCCTGTCAAGGTTGCCAGAGTTTTGGACACCTCAACAGGCACAGGCAAGGAGGCATCATGCGGGGGCAGGGCATGGGGTGATGGGGGCTCAGATTGTTGGATGTCACCGGGATGCAGAGCTGGAGAGACTGGGAGACTGGGAGGTGAGGGTAGGGCAGGCACGCAAACAAGAGCAGTATCTGGAGCTGGTGCAGGGCAATCAAACCTGTTGTAAAAGTGGTTCAGCCATTAATTGAGCGTCAGCGTCAGTTCTGGCAGGCCAAGTAGTCAAGGCGCTGCTAACCGCTATGGGCGTCAGCTGATCAGCTGTCAACTCCCTTCGCACTCCCCTCGCACTCCCCTCGCTTCTAAATGGCTACATCCAAACAGGGCGCCTTATTTAAAGCTGCTTTAGTTTTTCCTAACTTCTTGCTGCTCGCATTTATGCAACTCAACTCGTTAATGCATACCAAGCTCATGCTACTGTCATTATCTAAAATCTGTGTGGTCTTACTCACCTTTCTGACGGCCATGACTTCCACCACTGTCGACGAGGATCTAACCTCCAACATCCAGCCTCCAATCGGCGCCTCTCATGAGGATCTATTTGTTCTCCTCTGCGACTCCCAGGACATCCCACCGGCTGCCGACATCCTGCCTGGGCTTCCTACTCCCCAAACATCCGGAAGAAAGCAAACTCAAAAAAGGAAACATATCGAGCCAGCCGGTACTGCACACAAACGGGCCGGTGGCCAAGTTCGTCCGGGTCCAAATATTAGCAGGTAACGATATCAATCTCGTGAAAATTCTGCTGGGCTCTGAATTGTGTGAGCGGCGTGTCGTAGACTGTGGCGACATATCAGTCGCGTTAAAGGATGGGGACCCTAGACTGATTAAGACTCTGACCTTTCCCGAGTTCTGCATAGCCTTTGGGGTATACAGAGACGTAATTTTATGAAAGTCTATCCGTCAGAGCCGAACTTGATAATTATCTCGCAATTATTTCCGACCTAACTTTCTCCTATGGGGAACATTGTTTTATGAGTACCACAAATCATTTTCTGCAAAGGCCGCAATGTTCATCCAGCGCTTCAATCAAAGACTGGACTGGTCCGCGGTTGACCTCGCGCTGATAAGTAGGCACTTCACAGGCCACCAAGTCCTGTCTTGCTCTATCTGTGGCTCTCTTGCGCACTCCTCTTCTCTGTGTCCAAAAACTGCCTCTCGCCCTTCCCATCCTGGCCCGAGCCACAATCCTGGCTCCCAGGTGAATAGCACTCCTCTCTGTTACAATTTTAATGAGAATGTTTGCAGGATGTATAACTGTAAATATCTTCACGTCTGTAGCTACTGCGGGGATGCCCACCCCAAGTCGGTGTGTCCGAGGAGAACTCGCTTCATGAAAGAGCGAAAGAAATAAAATCATCAACGCCTGTCAACGTCCCTAAGCTGGGTCGGGCATTGAAAAAGCATCCTAACCGCTGTTTCGTGGATTATTTATTGACTGGTCTTGTTCAAGGTTTCTTTGCAGTCAAGTCAGATTTTTCCATCTCGGCACTCAAGCGAACTTTTTCGGATTTGGGTGTTCCTCTCTCAGAGGAGAAGACCCTAGGTCCCGTTAAGGTTCTAGAGTTTCTGGGCATCACCCTGAATTCCGACCTAATGCAAGCCTCGCTTCCCTTCGAGAAATTATCCCGCATAAGACAGGTTATGCATGCAGCTCAAGATTCAAAGTCATTCTCCAAAAGGGAACTGCTCTCTCTTCTAGGCCATCTTAATTTCGCGATGAGAGTTATTCCTCAAGGCAGGTCATTTATACCCAGGCTCCTTGACTTATCCAAATCAGTTAAAGATCTCAATGACGTTGTTTCTTTAGACGCAGGATGTAGATCAGAGCTAAAATTTTGGTCTTTGCTCTTGGATAATTGGAATGGCATTTCATTTTTTCATAATGATTTTCTGGAATCGTCTCCAGCGCTCAATCTGTATACGGATGCTGCGCCCTCCGTAGGGTTTGGGGGGGTCTTCAATAACGAATGGTTTGCAAGCGCTTGGCCAAAAGAATTAGTCAACTTGCCTGCCAATGAATCCTCAACAGCCCTACTAGAGTTGTATCCTATTGTTGTAGCTTGCATTCTCTGGGGTAAACATTGGGCTAGGAAACAAATTCTGTTTTTCTGCGACAACGAGGCAACTGTTAACATCATTAACAAGATGCGCTCATCTATTCCAATCATTAATAGATTCATGAGACGTCTTACATGGCTGTCAATTTTGGGCAATTATACCTTTCACGCAGCTCATATCCCTGGTTTAAATAATCAAGTGGCCGATTCTCTCTCTCGAATTAATTTACAGAAATTCCATCGCCTGTGTCCAGAAGCAGCCCAGTCAAGCCTGGAATGCCCCCCGTTCAGCCAAACCATTTTAGATTAAATGATCCGCTGCAATCTTATGTGCGCGCTGCTGCGCAGTACATGCGTGGAGGTCTGTCTAAATCTACATTAAAAGCGTACGACTCAGCTTGGTCTTATTTCACCACATTTTGTGCTACTTTATCTGTAGCCGCTCTGCCTGTGAATATATCCTGTGTTAGTGCATTTATAGTCCATTGCTTTGAGTCTCGAAAAATGCAGCCTTCTTCCATCAAAAGTACTGTCGCTGGCATCCAATTCCATCTACGCTGCCTGGATCCATCCGTTACCAGCATTCTGGAAAACCCATCCATACGCCTCCTGCTGAATGGCCTCAAAAAGGAGTCACCTCGAGGCAATGATAAACGTCTCCCTTTCACATTACCTTTAGTTAATACAATTATATCACGTTTGAGGGAAGTGTGTTTTGGGCCTTACACAGATCAAATGTTAGAGACAGTCATTCTCACAGCTTTCTTTGGGTTCCTAAGGGGTGGCGAATCTCTCACGATCTCACCATTTCTGATGTTTCGATTAATGATCACCATTTCACCTTGTTTCTCAAACACTCCAAATCAGATAGAAATAGTGAAGATGTAGTTGTATATATATCGGAGTCTAATACTGTCTTTTGTCCTCTATCATCCATGCTGACCTACTTGAGGAGCCGTCCTCGTGCTGGTCCGCAGGAGCCGCTGTTTGTCACTCAGGAGCCTGGTTTGCATCTCATCTACGCCTCCTCTGCCAATTCTGCGGACTGCCTCCAGACCGTTATACAGCCCATTCTCTGCGCATAGGGGCCGCAACTACTGCGGCGGCATCTGCTCCTGTTTCAACCCTAAAAGCCATGGGCCGATGGACGTCTACTGCATATGAACGTTACCTTCTTCCTGATGTTCGCGCCATTCTTGACGCTCTGAAAGCTATGAGCTCTGCTCCCTGATCTGCTTCTTGCCCTATGTGCTCTGCTCCCTGCTCTGTTTCCTGACTGATGTGCTCTGCTCCCCTGTGCTTAAAGGCTACTTAATTCCATCATCTTGTGTTGATTGGTCACAAGAGGATTGCCAGGTATGGTCTGTTTGGGGGGAATAGTTTAGCTCGCTCAGTGTTAAACTGTGTGAGCGCCCCCTAATGCTGCTGCTGTCCCCAGGCTCACTGCTCTTTCATGGTGCTCATGAAAGGTCTGGGGACCCCTCTGAACAGAGCCATACCGCCAAATTTAATTTGTAATATATTCAATAAAATTTCCTAAAGAATTTTTATTGCCTGTGTTGTTCTTGACTTAATGGACCTGACAGAAATAAGGATTCTAAAATTAAAATGATCATTGTTTTATGTTTCACTCAATCTTGTGGCCATATATCGTTTGTCCTGTTCTTCATATGAAAATTTTCAAAAATCACTATTTTGGGCGCCAGTAACTGGCTGGGGCACCTGCACCGTACGCCGGCGAACTGGGTTCGATTCCCGCCCCGACTCTCTCTCCCACTCACTTCCTGTCAATCTCCACTGTCCTATCAAATTAAAGGCATAAAAAGTCTTTAAAAAAAATTGACAGCATAGGCTAGCATATCCGACATTTAACTAATGTGCTACTAATTTGTGCTACTAATTTGTGTGTAACGTTAGGACTCTGACCTTCAAGCCGATTTCGCGAGAGCACTGATACTGCCCCTGCTCCAGTCGGCCCGGGGTCTTCCTACTCAACAGGCAGGTCTTGCTGCAGGCCTCCTGTTTCTCAAATATCCTCAACTGTTCGTCGCTGTATTGCGCCTCGTACAGGTGATAACAAGCATCTGATTCGCACACCTGGGGCATCATTTATAAACAATGCAGTTCTACGCAAGCTTCGGTATTTATAAAAATTGAACTTTGTGAACGGTAAAATGTGAGCACCTCCACGCAAGCTCTGACCCATGCCATGCGTACGCACAAAAAAAGGGAAAAGCAGGAAGTGCGACCTCAGGAGGAAACGGGGAGAACGACCCGAAATTGATTCAATAATCAAAGTTTAACACAAACATAACATTGCGCAATGATGCACATCAAAGACGTATCTGACTTAACATAATCCTGTTTAAAATCTAAAACGTGGTTGATTGTTGTTTGGTGCATTTGTCAAAAATTCCATCTTATTTGAGGCAAGAAAGACATGTTGATAGGCTATACATTGTATGTTTTGTTAATTATCAACTTATGGCTTTCATGCATGTTGTGTCATTTGTCAATACTGATCATTAGGCTATCACACATGTTGTTTGTTAGGTTGCCAATGGTATATAAGAGGGATTTACCGTGGAAGGTGTTATGATGCACTATGGCGTATTTGGCATTGCTGGAGGATGTGGCAAAAGGAAGAATTAGGAGAGAACGAGTCTTCAGAGACTAACTAGATTTCCTGGCCAATGATGATGAGTGGCTCATGAGCTGATTCAGATTGCTACGAGCTGTCCTTATACACCTCATAACTGAGTTGGGCCCAGTGTTGGAGAGAGGTACCCCCCGAATTTCATACCATCCCAGTCTCGCTGCAAGTGCTGACTTGCATCGGCTTTCTTGCCACTGGCACTTTTCAGCGAGAACTGGCTGGCCGGTCTGGGATATCGCAGCCAACCTTCAGCCACATCTTGCCAGACGTGTTTGGAGGTGTAATTGCTTAATCACCAAACTACATCAACTTTCCTTACACGGTGGGTGAACAGACAAATAAAAAAGCGCAATTTGCAGCAAAGTCAGATTTCCCAGATGTGATTGGTGGTATTTACTGCACTCATATTGCTATAAGGGCACCGAGTAAAATTTTATTTTATTTTTTTTATTTTTATTTTTTCCTTTATTTAACCGGGGGGGGTCATATTGAGACTATAGTCTCTTTTTCAAATGGTCCCTGGCCAAGAAAGGCAACACTGTAAGTAAAAATAGAGAAACCTCATCTACAAAAGACAAACAATGAACCAACAACAAACAGAAACCATGCACACATTAACAGCATCAAACACTAGTACAGACAAAGAACACAAAAAGCAACAAACAGAGCACACCACAATTACATAACATTATGACATCACCACACAAATCACACCACATTATACAGCAACATAACAAAGCACAAACACAACACCTAACAAGGACAAAAATTGAACACAGTGACAAAAAAATATATAACACAAGAATGTAACATATAACAAGACATCACAACAAGCAAAAGCCACAAACAGTAAAAACAACAGATAAGAATAGTAGCCTACTTGCAATTACACTTATAGCTGAAGGTCTCTGAGACATACAATTTAAACTCATTTAGTGAGATAAAAGTGCTTAGCTTCAACTGTTTCTGCAAAGCATTCCAGGTTGAAGGGGCATTATAGCGAAAGGCAACTTTACCAAATTCAGACCTTACGGCAGGTGTAATTAAAAGAATGCTATTATTAGTAGGGCTGTCAAAATAACTGATTAATTTCGATTAATTAATTTGAGAAAAAATAACTGATTAAAAAAATTAGTCCAGATTAATCGATTCCGTATGACCTTTGACCCCGAGCCGTTCTGGTCAGTAAAATGAAGGAGAGAGAAGAAAACGTGCTGCCTGGATCCTTGATTGGAACATTTACTTTTAAAAAATGGCCTGATGGTGTTGATAAAAAATAAAGTGTTGAAAATAAAGTCCTCTGCAACGAATTTGCATATCACTGGAGTTCATCAACTTTATAGTCTCACATCATTCCCGAAGAATTTATTTCCTCAGCATTATTAGGTCATATCATAGATTATTATGGCAATTATTTGAACAGTGAAAATAATAATTAGAGTATTTGAACTTTAATGTCACTAATGCTGATTATTCAATGATTCATTTGAATTTAAATATTTAAAATACCTTCACAGCAAAAATTATATATGCGATTAATTTAGATTAATTAATCACAGAGTATGTAATTAATTAGATTAATTTTTTTAATCGATTGACAGCCCTAATTATTAGACCTAAGATTGTACCTATTGTTTTCTACTGAAGATAAAACTGATAAATAAGAGGGCAACAATCCTATCACTGCCTTATAAATAAAGACAAGCCAGTGATGCTGTCTACGAACTGAGAGAGGAGGCCTGAGAATTTGAATTTGAAAATGAATTTGCCTTTGTTAACAGGAAGCATTTTCATTCCCTCAATGTCCAAGTTATATGTGATGCGGACATGTTGCTCACAAATGTTGCCGCCCGGTGGCCTGGTTCAACCCATGACTCATTTATATTGAGACAAAGCAGCATTGGGTGCAGACTGGATGCTGGAGCTGTGCGCGATGTGACAATGTATCCGCTGAAATGGTGGCTGCTCACGCCATTTATGAACCCCCAAACGCCTGACGAGACCAATTATAACCTGCGCCACAGCCAGGCGCGCACTGTTGTGGAGCGCACCATCAGGCTCCTGAAGGGCAGATGGTGTTGCCTGGATGCCATGGGGGGAGCGCTATGTTACAGACCCGAAAAGCTCTGTAGGATTGTTAGGGCCTGTGCTGTGCTGCACAATGTGACACAGCTACAAAACGTGCCTTTTCAAGGTGAAGAGGTCAACCTTGACCTCGACCCCGATCCCCATCCTCAGGCATTCCACCCCAACGCTGGAGCCGTGCACCAGCACGAGGAGGTGATGCGCCGCTTGTAAATAATTAGGTATGGAAACAAATTATTACTTTTTAAGAAATTCTTTAATGTTGGCATTGCCGCAGGCCTCCTGTTCCTCGCTGTATTGCAGCTCGTACAGCCATCGTAGTTACTTATCAGCTTTCCTCGCAGAACACGAGCCTAGCCTGTTAGCTTAGCTTAAAAGAAAGATGGTGGACACTATTACTAAATTCTGGGAGTGAGGTCACACCCATAGACTGGTCACATGGGCAGGTTGAAAACATGCGTAACTAACAATGTAGTCTCCAGCCTCTGGCCAAAAAAACCTCAGATGATGCAAAATGACATTTTTTATGTATCAGAGGTATTTTTCCAGACAAAAAATACAGATATCTCTCGTCTCAGGGGGACATGAAGGAGGGAAGCACGGCCATTTGAAAATACTATTGGGTTTCTACTGATACAAAGCTTAATGCTAATCGGTGAAGTATCCCTTTAAAGAAGCACTATGCAGGGCTGGTTATTCCTTCGCTGTTTATGGGTTTTCGCCGGAGTTGTAGAACCATCAGAATGACTCTCAACCTGCATAATTAAGGTAATTTTTGAAAAAATTCCGCCACTCTTTGATTAGAAGTGACACATCCACTGGAATTTAGTTTATTTCTATTACACCTGCCAGGTAATTCGTGTTATGTGGCTAAGCTGCTGCCTAGCAGGTAAAACATGTTTAAATGGCTATAGCCTACATTTAAAACAATTTATTAGAAAGCTAGAAAGGATGCCACATGTCTACATTCAATGCTATGCTAAGCCACTTCGAAAGTTTGTTTAGATCCAGTGACACTGCCGTCATGGAATCGGAGTGTCACACTTCGGTACTCTATTGCAAAATACTATACCGTAAAATATATTTTGCCCAGACAGCCCTCTCAGTGAAAGGGGCAAAATTCTGGAATTCTCCAGATCAATTCTCCAGAAGTGTATTTCAAACTTCTCCACCAAATCCTGGTTAATCCAGCAACAATCTTGCACTCATGCATTGTATTTTTCTTTTCTCTTGTGTTCTTTTAAAAAAATGTATTAAAGACAGGTTTAGGTATTTTTGGCGAGTTTAGAGCTCCCTCTGTGTATTTATATATTACTCTGCTATTGTAAATACTGCCACTGTGTTTCTGGAGTGGTAGTTGCTGGTGCCCCTATCGAGGGCTTGCATGTCAGCTGACTACCTGAATACTGAATGATCAGGTTTCCATCATTAGATTTTTTTCTTCCCCGATGGCACGGCATATTCCAAGATGACAATGCCAGGATTTAGGCTCAAATTGTGAAAGAGTGGTTCAAGGAGCATCAGGCATCATTTTCACACATGGACTGGCTACAACAGAGTCCAGACCTTAACCCCATTGAGAATCTTTGGGATGTGCTGGAGAAGACTTTGCACAGTGGTCCGAACGCTTGACAGAAATAAATGTTGTGACATTGCAGAAGCTTGTGGAAATCTATTTTGTGTGTGACCTATTTTTTGGTCAGGCAGTGTATATGTAACCCTGTTGAAATTCATCATTGATCATTTAAAAAGTCAATTTTAATAAATAAGTTCATGGTTTAAATAAGAGTATAAAGGTTAAAACGCATAAGTTAAAGATAAGGTTATGTTATTGCTCAATGAGAGAAATTAATATTGGTTATTTCCCTTGGGTCATTGAAAATGTTAATTATTGTCTTTGTAATAATATTTGTTGCCTGTAAGAGTAGGAAAATAATGAGTAAGACAAATTATTTGTGAATTTATGTTATTTTTTAAAACTTTTTGTTAAGAGCCAATCAGAATGGGTTGGAGGTCAGGAGGTTGCAGGAAGTGAAGGGTATAGGGTTGATGAGTGAGAAAGAAGGGAGGGATGAACACAAACGCAGGGAATGTTTTACGGTGAAGTAGCGTACACTAGTTAAAGTTATCAGTGAAATATGCAAGCCATGTATTTCTGAAGTTTAAGTGCTATGTTTAAGTATAATATTTGATGGTTATATATTATAGTTCCATTTTAACTACTGTATTTGCATGACTGGGCAAAACCATTTCCAATTTGTTTAATTGGAATTAAGAAATGGCTTGTTAATTGTACAATGTATCTTACAGAAGGAGGAGTAGCACTAACAGTACAATGCACAAGTTAATATTATCCACTAGATGGAGCCAAAGAAAAACATTTGAAAGCCAAAATACTTCTCATTTGATACATAAGTGTATCACATTATCGTGTTTTTTTTTGTAAAAATGTTTGTGTTTGTATGTATGTCTTTTATGGTACTAAGTTGTATTTTGATAATTTGGATCATTATTCACGTATTCATCATTCATTGATAATGCTTGAATGTGGTGCTCTGATTCAATGTGTAACAACAGCAAAAGTAAAATATTAAAGTCTGCAAATATTTATATATATTTTATATGCATATTTGTGAGAGGATTCATGAGCTTCATTAAACATGTATAATAAACAGTCAACAAACAGTCCTATACATATAGGTGTATAAACAGTGTACTATATAAACAGTGTACTGTATATACAGCTCTGGAAAAAAGCAGACCATTGCACATTTTTTGATGTCATCCTAGGTTGAGTGACATTCGAATGAGTTGACGGTCATATTCAAAATCAAGAGACCACTGCAAATTTGAATATGACCGCCAACTCGTTCAAATGTCACTCAGCAACCGTAGGATGTCATCAGAAAAATGTGCAGCAGTGGTCTCTTAATTTTTCCCAGAGCTGTGTACTGTATACATATGTTTGCATCTTCAATTTAAGGGGTGATTCATGTATAAGTTTTTACAGCAGATTTATGGCCATTGTCTTGTTGGAAGGTAAACATTCACTCAGTCTTGTGAATGTCAGAGGTCTTGAGTGCTCTGGAACAGGTTTCCTTAAGGATATCTCTTTACTTCATCTAGTTTTGCTTTCTCTCCACCCAGACTAGCTGTGCAGTTCCTGCTGCAAAAGAGGATTTTCCTGTGTCTTTCCCTGTAGAGAGACTTCCATCGGCCCACTGGGCCATTAAGTTGCTGGAGCCACAGTGACCATTCCTAAGATCTGTGTGTTGAGACAATCCTGTTTCTGAGCTCTGCAGGCATTTTGTTGTACCTCATGGCTTGGTTTTTGATCAAGATGATCATATACTCTGAATGTGTATTATCTTATTACATGTATTTCAGTTGTAAGACCACTTTGTGAATATTGTTGACTGGCCCATCCCTGACTTGAACCCTGTTACAAATAATGTAAAACAATGCATGGAAGGGTTGTGACTGCTGAATAATTTCGGTACAGGACTTTCCTGACATGATGTGGTCAACCCTCATAATTCATTTAGATTTGAACTCATTAGGTAACATATCCAAAATTGGTCCCTTTCTTTTCTTGTCAAATAGGTGAAATCATTCAAGCTTTTGCTATTGTGGTCATTTGGACATCTGCTTGGACCGTTTGCCACTATATTTAAACATTGTTATGATGTATACCCTGCTGTCATACATGTTAAATGGAGGCATATATGTAGTATACTCTACATTACGTTTACATTCTTTTTCATATTGTACATATTTTTCAAAACTTTGTAAATAAATGTCATGTACAGTTATACAATGAAGCTCATATTGTCCCTTATGAATACATGTACATTTCACCTCAAATTTACACAAGAATATGTCTGTTATAAAGTAACAATATATCTGTTATAAAGTAACAATAGACAGGTTTCAGAAGTGTAGACTCTCAGGTAGGCCTCCTGCTTCACAGATGTCCAGAAACCTAGTGTTGCCAGAAACATGATTGTTCAAAATAACGATTTTCTTGGAACAGAAAAAAAAAACTTCTATTTCACTTCAATTCAACCTCTCCTATTTCAAATATCTTTTTCTTTATTCTTGCTTATTCTTACATTTTATGAATTTAAAAAATGGAAATGGACAACAGAGACTGGCTTCTCACAGTACAACCAGGCAATGGCCTATCCTGGGCACTCTGCCTCACCAAAACAGGACCTCCCGAGTCATAGTCGCTGGCATTCACCATACTGTTCCCCTCTGTAGTGTTCCAGTGCTTTGGCGTTACAGGGGGACAATAATTTGACTAATGGACAATCAGGTTATCACAAGGTCATCACCTCATCACCAAGAGGGCTAGTGGGAGCAGTAGGACCTGGTCCAACAACTGTGTAGTTGGCGGGCTTTTCCAAGGCAAAGGTCATTCTGATAGTATAATTAGAGGCTTTAATTAAAAATCACGTTCACTGATGGAGATGAGAATGCATGCTTACTTATCTACTGACTATTTACATAAACACATTTGAATAAGAAATCCATAAAGAAAACGAGTGTTTGGTTCTTGGAAAATCCCTGAAGACACGTGATAAAATTCATGAATTAAGATAAGAAGTCAGTTTTTCAGCTTCAAAAGAAATAGCTTAGAAACTGTTGACAGGAATGTTATCATTGTCACTGCCTTGTCTGGTCGCATGTCATTGCTGATTTATGATTCTTCCCCTCTGCAGCTGATTTTAAAATGCTCTGAATCTTACATTTCTGTTTACAGTTGTTAACACTGAAAATGATTGAGACAGGAAGGAATTTTGAGAAATAATAACTACAGTAATGGATGAAGGGCCTTATCTTTATGTTACAGCTATTTTTGTTCTATTGAGCTGTTTCAGAATATTACATTCTGCAAAAGCTCTTTAGCTCATCCTAATGGATCATTAATTATTAATAAAGATAAAATAAGACAATAAATACAGCATAATAGACTAATTTAAAAGACTAGTTTGTCACTGACATTATTAAGGTACAGTATGTCAAGTGTCCATGAAGTGTTTTGTTAAATTCTGTGATGAGAAGAACCCATATGGCCTGAGGACAGAAACTCCTCTTACTGTAAGTCTTTATGTGGTAACAGAGGCGTCTACCTGACCTCAGTGGTATGAGCAGACTGGTTACACATTTTCAAGTCATATTTTTCAAAACGTTTTTTGACAAATCACAAAATCTACACATGCAAAATGTAAAACAAAAATGTACTTCAAAACAACCATTTCTACATGCTAAATAATACAATTCAACATTACAACCAATATTCTCCTTTGGTTATAGATGTACTGTATAATTTTGAATTGCCTTTAAAAGACAATGTATTTTTATTGTGTTAGAATATGAATCATGCCTGTAATGATTTACAAAATCATTATATCAAGTTGAAATCTAATTTTATGGCAGAAAATAAGGTCATACTTTTTCAGACCTTCTGATTAATATATTCTGCATTAACACCATAATACAGTAACTACAACTGTCAAAAATACAGCAAACTGAACCAAAACAAAGCACCACGCTGCTTCCCAAACTCTAACCAATGCTGTTCAACAGGGGGCAGCACTGCCTAGAAAAGTGCTCTCATTTTGCCTGAAAATACTGGTAGCTAATCAAAATGTACACAAATGCTGTCTGTCATATTCAGGATTGTCAGTTTCAAATATATTTAATACCCAACTGTTACATTATGTAAACTGTCCTCAACTTTTTATCAATTTACTTTTATATATTTATTTCCCAGCAATACAAAATGGTGTTATGTCAAAAACAGGTTTTCTACATGCTGCTGTCTATGCTAACTATATAGGCAGCAGCATTTATTCCCAGAAATAGTACAGGCCATGATCAGCATTTCCATTGCTGAAATAGTACAGGCCATGATCAGCATTTCCACTGCTGCATAATACAACAGAATTGGTTCATGACTGCGGTACAGCACAACGTTTAAGTATGAGGTTCTCCTCTGAACCAAATAGTTTCTCATTTAAGTCATTTTAAATAATGCCACTGAGATCCATTTTTAAATATAGCTATGATAATATGGTGAATAATACAACAATGGTTAATGCACTGATATCTGTGGCATGATGCCTTAGTTCAAGTACTGTAGTGGACATCTTCAACATTAATTTTAATCATCAACCTCAGCCTTTGATCATGCCAAACCCTTTGTCAATCAAATGCTCACATGGCCCATTGTTACTTAGACACTCATGAGAACCACATAAGGACACATGACGACAATTAATCATTTGATGATGAGTCCTTTCCTCTTGACACAATCAAAGAGGATGGGCTACGCTTTAAATGCAGAGGGAAGACGCAGCTCTGGAGATTCAGTTGGCAGCCGCCTTAAGCAGTTAGTTATACTGGCCTCCGAGCTCGTACAGTAGTTCTAACACCATTGTTAACCAATAAATGTTTCACCATGTTTTCAGTTTTCAAACCTGCCTCTGCTTGCACTCATTTTTTCTTACAACAGTACTAACTACAGTAGCTAAGTCTTGGGTTAAAGTACTATGGATACATGAATGACTGAAACCTAAAATATTTTGGCACTGCATATTAATACATATCTACATAAAATACTGACAGAAATAGGACATGATAGTGGGCAAAAGTATAATTACTATGAAAAATGTCAATGTCAAAATGTTGATTTAAAATGTTTCCAGATTGTTTAAATGCATACGGTTCTATTACATAGCAAATATGCCATATATCCTGTCCTGCATTTAATCAACCAGAAAGTCAAGTCACTTTAGTTACTGTTAGTGAGATACTTTACCAACATATTTCCATAGTTTCCATAGCAGATATTTTTAAATCACATTGTTCACATTTCCTCTTTCATAGTACATATTGTCTAACTAAGTTTTTTTCTGCACTGGTTACATTTCTTTACCAGTTAGACGGCTTGAAAGGATAACGAGCAAATTGCAGCCAGAAATAATATTTACAGAGGAGATGACCATACAGCTGAGCCCATTGAGCCTCAACTAGAAGGATCATCTGATCATAGGTCCCTTCATTACTTGCTGTTGTGTCTCAACCAGTTATTTCTGCATTATTTTGAGTATAGTGCTCTTGACTTAGTTGAGGCTTAAGTAGCCTACCTTTTACTATTTTCTTTGTGATTTCCTTTCACATGTTATCACAGAACCCTGCATTGAATTCTGTCAGAAAGAAAATGAGGGTAAAAATGAATAATGAATAAATATAAATATTTATGTAACACATTTCCAATAAGTGTCATGTGTTTAAAAAGTGAAGAAGCAAGCATTACAGTAGTTGAGCAGTTGCAATCTAGGCATCTGGAATTGGATTCTATCTTTTTGATATCATCTTTCTATCCCAGCTCACAAAGGAGATAACAGCTTGTTATCTACTCCAAAATCCACTTCACATAATTAAAAAGAAATGATCAACTGATAGTTATAAAAACAGCCACATCCTTGAGGAGTCTGCCCTTCAGTGGCAGTAAAGCTGAATATCCTCTGACAGTGTCTGCAGCAATTCTCACAAGCTACTTGTATAGGATGACACCACCAATGACCTCCTTGTCACATCAGCACTATTACAACAATTGTTCTTTTCATCAATTAACTATATTTTGCATTTTGAGAAAACAAAACAATTGCTTCCTATTTAATAGGCTTATACACAGAGAAAGCTAATATGGGTGGCCTGGAGAACCTTTCTAACACCAATTTATTGCAGACAGTAAAATGCAAACCTGATTTATTTTGCTCCATTTCCATTTCATGGAAAAGTCATTTCAATCATAAATGGCAGAATTTGATTTAGGAGTGCATTGTTTAATAGCCTCAATATGATCAAATTTAAACTAATTCAATTAATCAGCAAAATGTTCAGTGTGCTCTGTCTTAAACACAGTTACCCGAACAAAGGGCTTTTAATATAAATTTTCCACAAGATTTCTTTATTGATTGAGTACAACATGATTTGTGTGATACATTTGTGGAGATCAATAAAGGCCAAGTCAATAGTGCATATAAAATAATAATCGCTGTGATGATAAGGTGGCAAGGACTTCTACTTATCACTAATCTTCTCTTCTATACACCAATATGCACAACATCTATGTAGTGCACAATGTTGAGACTCTGATATAGGCTATGTATGCCTTGCCAATCTCTAATTTCTGAAAGTGAAATGATATTTGAAATTGTTTTCTCCAAAACTTACCATACTTACTTTACCATCAAAAAAGTGTAACAAGTAGCTAGACTTAAGATAAGGTATTTTGTTGTAGTATTGAAGTAAACATGAAGTAAACATACCTATTTCATCATAGGTATATTCAAATTCTAAATATAAATATTTCTACAAGAGCACTTTCGATGAGGATCATTCTATACAGTCATAATTTCCTTGACCACTTCGATGATTAAGTATTTCTTAAAATACACCCCCCATAATGTTGGTCACTAGCCATGGACTAGATCTGATCTAATTTGATTACAAAAGCCCTTCACTGCAAACGAACAAAAATTAATTGCATAACTGTCAAGACAAAAAACTGCTGTAATTAATTTTAAAAAAATGTTTTACTGGGCTCCCCCTACAGTTGTGGAGTATATGAATTTTACACAAATGCCATTAATACCAGGCAGCACCCTTCCCTCTGGACATGGCATATGTGGATTTGTTTACTAAATGGCCATATATATATATATATATATATATATATATATATATATATATATATATATATATATATATATATATATATATATATATATATGTAGAAGGTGATAAGACACGATTTTATACAAATAGGCTATTGCTCAATTGTCACAAAGCAATTAATTATTCTCTGGGGTTGGGGGAGAGCAAGTTGCAAGGCTGGTTCTCTGTAAATGTATGGCATCGGAAGGCACATGATTCTCCTTTTCACAAGTTAATTTACCAGCAAAATTATGTTGAAACAGTTATATTAAGGAAATGTGCATAGGATGCTTTTCAATCATATCCATTATAGCTGTCCTTTATAGAATGGCCCCTCTTTTTTACTTATTTGGGGGTCAGAGCAAGTGGGCCAATCTCTAAGGTTGGTAAGTGAGAGTAAGAGTATACAAGTTAGAACAGATGGGTGGATTGGTCAAATAAATTGGTGAAATTATGAATTGCATTTATTTAAATCCATCTCTACATTTCTTTAGACATTACTTTATGCGTAGTAATAACTCAAATTGATTGAGGGACTGTGCTTGGTCCAAACAAGAAGTGTCCCAACTGGTCAGCCAGGGTGACAGGCCATGACTGCACAGTGCAGAGATATTACGAAGTGCAAGACTGGTCTAGGATGTTGTTGTAATCTTAACCAATCTGGTGCCTGCTCTAGTGTGTAATGTCTTGGTTAAAAAAACTTTCACTAGGGGAATACACAGGGCTGGTGATAAAAGAGAAAAAAATGGAACAAATCTGTTTGATAGTTCTTTTAAATTACAGCTGACCGATGCTCTAAGTGAATAACCTTTTCACCCCAACACTTTATACAGTTGTCAGGAGTATTTGCCTCTCTGCACAAATACATGTGACCATCTCTGCCTCACCAGTACTGGTGAATATGTCCCCTACATAGCTCTCCCAAATGAGTCCATAGCCTATAAAGGGGGATAATTAAGGTTAGTATGCCACAGATAAAGATGTACAAAGATACAGACACCCCCTACCCCAAAAGAGTGTTCACGTGTAACTCTTACAAATGCATGGACACCAAACATCATTATTTTAGACATTTGTATAAAATGTATATAAATTGTATATAATTCAGTTGAGTTTCATTTGAAAGATTTTCCTCCTTTACCATAACGTAGCCTCATTTCAGATATGTCACTGTGTTTGACAAAAACAGTTTGATTAAAAGATTATATACAACACACCAAATATAGTCATATATGATTAGGCAGGGAGCACAACTAAGGGCATGTTGCTCTATGCTTTGATGGTGTTCTGGGGCTGGGCAGAGATCTAACACTGCCTGAGGTGGAACTCTGTTGGATCGTGAGCAGTTCCTACAACTAGCAACTGTCATGTGGTAAACACTGGGCAGGCACGGAGGGGCAGATTGACACTAACAAAGGTTCCCTTGAGCCCTGTGATGGAAAACACTCTGCCCCGGCAACAGTGGCAAGTTCCAATCGTTTTGGTTGTAGTAATTCTGGTTCCAGTGGGTTTGGCGTTCAGCGTTGTTACAGGCAAAGGCATTAGATCGTAGAAGAGTCTGATGGTGGCTTCACACTCAACCATCCAGATCCGTTTCTACATTGGGGTGGTGCAACCTTGTATACTGTAGCATGTCCACTGGCAGCCTGGCATGCCGGATGAAGATGACGTAGTGTGGAGTCATTCCAGTCCTTGCATGTGTGGTGTTGTATAGGCTTGCAGAAGGGCAGGTAGCTGGCTGGGCCATTGGGCCTGGGCTGGATTTTGATGGTACTCAGCAGAGACAGGAGGGTATGATTTAACCTCTCCCAAGCCCCATTGCCCTGTGGGTGGTACAGGGTAGTATGTACCTTCCTGCAGTCATACATCATGCACAATATCTGCATCAGGGTGGACTCACTATTGCCTCCTGGTCGGTGTGGATTTGCTCCGGGCAGCCAAATGGGAGGATGAGGGCAGTCCACATTTTATACTTTTAACTGAGACATGGTTAGGTGAAGCAAACAGTGCTACTCTCCCCATCGAATCAGCTCCCCCAAATTTCAGGTTAAGCTAAAGTCTTTCAAAAAGCTAGAGTTAGTTTAACTTTTGTCAGCCATTTGCATAGAGTTTGACTGTCTTATTATATCAGGGGATCTAAACTTACATGTGGATAATCCTGAAAAAAGTTAAGCCAAGGAATGAATTGCACTACTTGATACTTTCTACCTTAATTGCACTACTTGATACTTTCCCAATGTCTCTAAAACTGTTAAAGACTTGGAGCCCTACCTCGGCGATCTAAAACGCATGGTCACTTGCGAATAGCTTAGGGGTTTGTCCAGTCCACATTGGGGGTGGTTTTGTTATCAAACAAAAAAATGGCTGTGTTTTGGTCGTAACATCCTTTAAACCAATGAGAATGATATCTGTCATTCTCTTTAACAGCAAATAGTGCAACTTCAAACAGCACATTGGTATTTTGATAGTCAGCAGCGCATTTGAAGGAATCTGCTTGCACACGAGACCATATGGAACAGGTATTCCACTAAACCATGCACTACAGTGTGTTTACTACGCCTGCGTCTGCATTCGTCTATTATTTGAACTCATAGGCAAAGTGAAACTGACTTCACCGTGGTGTCATAGTCAAAGACAAAACAGTTATAATTATGACCACCGCGCAGCGAAATTTTCACAGCGCAGCGAAAGTTTCGCATGGCTATTTCCCGTCAAGGATTCCCGGGACACTGAAAGACCGGGGTGCACGAAACTTGGTGGGCATGTAGCCCCACAAGGATAGCATGAAACCAGGGGCGGAGTGGCAATCGGGACGATCGGGAGTTTTCCCGGTCGGCCGGCCTAGGAATGTGCGCGGTGCGGGCCAGCCCATAGAGCCTTTATCGCGGTATCGAGGTGTACGCGGCCATGGAAATGATAGATTTGTTATGAATTTTCCGCGAAAATCTCCAAGATCTACACCTTAGAGCAGTGGTCCCCAAACTACGGCCCGCCACCTCATTTTAGATGGCCCCCCAAAACATGTCCGTGGTATATAGGATCCGGCCCGCACAGGAGTACGACATCGTCAAACTATAACCTCCGTAATTTCCCCCATTCATTCTCTATGGCGGGTCTTAACATACATGTAATACTCTTTTTGTCCACTAGTGGTTGTTTTGGCGCTGTTTCACGTTTGCCATCGAAAACGGAATGAAATGTATAATAGGCCTACCAGCAAACAATGTAAGAGGCCTCTGCTGTAGAAAGTGTTCTACAAGTGTATCAATTAATTGTTAATAACTAACTAACTAACTAACTTCTATTCAAGTCATAATTCTGGAACTTTCTGGTATAATTATTATGACCGCCGCTAGCGAAGCGGTCATATATATCATACATTTATTTTTCCCCGTCATCTACTTCCTGAATAACACCGAACACCAAACACCGAACCACCGGGGCACATGAAATTTGGTGGGTATGTAGCCCCACTAGACTTTTACGGAAAAATTTTGTTTCGTCCCCGGGGGCCACTCCCCCCCAACCCCCCCCCCGGGGTTGGCCCCCCGAACCGCAAAAAAAGCAGTTTTTCCTAAATAACTACCTGAACCGTGGCACTGAGTATGAAGAATCTTTTATGGCATGTTGGTCTCAAGGTTCCACATCAATATGGCCCATAATCACTCATTTGTGATTTGCACCCCCCGGTAAAAAATGAAAATGCAATATTATTCTGCTTTAAATCGCCCCTATCTTCAGTTAAGATGTTCAGAACTGCACCAAATTTTATGTGTATGATTGACCTGGCATTCTCTGGGGGTATGCCAAGTTTCGCCTGTAGATGGCGGTGCACACATATACACATGCACACACACACAGGCACCCACATACTATCGGTATTAGAACGGCCGATACATAATTACAAATACAGTAGGATTAAAAGAAAGCCAAAATAAATATTCATCATCATCATCATGGCTGCATTTCCAGTATTCGCGATAAGTAGTCGTTTGTCCACTAGATGGCGCATCGTTGCAGTGAGACGTAATTTTGTTGGAAGTTAAAAGTGGGTTGGAAAAACAATGGACGACGCTTCATACAAGGAGTGTAGTTTACCGCAGAGAACGTCTAATAAGGATAGGATGATGTTCACATGAAATGTAATTTCCATTTCTTCTTGAAGCCGAAATAAATCTGAGGATGTTTATCGGACATGCTTGGTTTTTACTGCAGGTACGTTAATCTTATAATATCAATAAGGACCTAGGTAATGTTACCGTTAGCGTTGGTTGAGTGATGGAGGCCAATTTGATTGATTGCATTTGTAGAAAACTATAAATGCGGTTATAACAAGCAAATTAATAGCAGCACTGTAATTGTATCTTTCGACTGTCATTTGCTGCACGTGCTACAAAAATCATTCTGTGCAATGGAAGATTTACCAACGTTACATCGGTCTGATACAGTTTTGCCTATACATGCGTGAGACTGAGACGCCTGTAAGTGCGTGCAGGGTGTGAGAGGGGAATCGATGTGCTTTGATTCCAGCTTGGTAGTTGTAGTCTGTGAATTTAAAAAGCACGTGTGTGTGAAGTATCCAATGACACCTTCATTTCATTATGGCTGCTTTAGCAACACACCTTAAGCTACTGTGTAGTGGGTCCCATTTAGAAGTGGCTACTTCATTCGCGCTTTCCTTGACTCATGGAGCTGCGTGAATTTTATTACAACTTTTCGCCACGATATGGCAGTTGTCCGCTTGATACTGTAAGGCGTAAGCCATTGGTTTCCAAAGGAGATTTTATTTGTGTCGCCAGCATAGCCTATTGACAATTTATGTTGTAAATAGGCCTACCTTATAAACCTACCTGTAGCTTAGGGAAGCTAACAGCTTTCTATTAGGATCTACTTTGTTAGTTACAGTTTTGTCATAATCCCTGATGCATTTTTGAATTTAGAATAGCCAGAGCGTGGATATCTCAATCAGAAAATTAAACAATATCGGGTGCCTATGGACTAGGCTGGGTGAACCCAGCCTGATCTGCCCGCTATTTATTTTTTGATTTCTTAAAAGATTGAGCTTGGTCTGGTGAAAGCCAGACTAGCCATGGACCTCAGTTACACAATGCAAGGGAACATGAATCAGCCTATATTTGCACGAACAATAACGGACAACAGCTCTTCAACTTTGGCCCATTAAAGGAGAATTCCGGTGTGATATTGACCTAGAGTGTATTGAAACATGATACCGAGTGTGAACGTATGTCTCATAGCCCATCTCGGCTTGTCCCCTGCACTCCAAAATCTGGCGCTAGTTAGCCGATGCTACCAATAGTGTTTTTTCAATAGTGGTGCTTCGGCATCGGGCTAGCCATGCAAATAAATCACTGTTTTACACCCATTTACGAGGCTCAATGTATCTCCACACTTCATTGGTAGACTTCTGAGGGCCCTGACATTTAAAAACGAGACATTGAGAACTTTGAAAAAGCACTGGTAGTTTACTTACAAGACGATTTATACAGACAGTATCTTCACAAAGTTTAGCGTTTGCAGCCATCTTGAATTTAGTCACGATAAGTCGAGCAACAAGTAAGAATGAACAGATGATAAGGGATCAGATTCCAAAAATAATTCAGTGGAAGTGCATGGATTCCAGTTGCTGCTACTGGAAGAAACTGGAATCCATGCATTTCCACTGAATTATTTTTGGAATCTGATCCCTTATCATACCTGTTGTTTAGAGATTTTGAAGGTTTTATAACAATGCTACATCTTCTTTGGCTATTCAACAATCTATTCACCTTTTCAGCACCAGTAGGCTACTTTCTGTGCACCTGCACACACACACTCAGGCATGCCAAACAAGCATACACAAAAGTTTCAAGAGTGGGGGATGGAGTAAAATATGGAGACAAATTGAAGTGTGAGCGGCGGTCATATTTTGTACCGCTATGCGGTACATCTAGTTTATATTTTTTATTCACTCGTTCAAATGTTCATACAGAGTTCACAAAGTTCTCATCAGGTGAGTGTAAGTTAGAATGGTGGTCATTTCAGATGTTTCTGCCACCACTTCATAAAACTCATAGTTTGAGAATTTTAATTATTTGTAGGATATTGCTTGTTCACAACTTTGAGCTGTGTATGGAAAGTTCAGAGTTCAAAATATACTTTTGGGACTCCCTGCTTATAGTTTTGAGAATGCTATTATTAGTATTATTTCATTTGAGCTACATTTTACACTGATATGGCATGATGGCAATATAAACACAGATAACAATGGTATTAAATTGCAATAGCCTATAGATTAAATGTAATGGAATATTCAACTAAGGTAGACTGCCTTTGTTCACAGCGCTAAGATATTTATGGTTACTGATATACTCCGAGTCTCTGGCCTTCTCTTAGAGCCAGGCATAGTGAGCTGGCCCTCGGAAGAAAAAGTTTGGGGACCACTGCCTTAGAGTTTAAGAAGTCCAACCAATATTTATACCACTCGCTCACTGTCTATATGTCATTCATGGTTACCCTGCACACTCATCTCTGCCATGCTGATTTTTGTGTAGGCTATTTATTTTTTTATCTTAATTAATTTTTCTAGTCTTATTCAGGCATTACAGAACTTTCATGGTCACAAATAACAAAACAAAAAAAGACAATTTAATTTGTTTGTTTGACGTAGGCCTAGGCTAGAATGGAGCAAAGCCTCCTGGGAATGGGGAATGTGTTTCTGTTTTATCCAATGAACCGATTGCAGGTCAAGTCTATTTACAGAAATGTAGGGGGATAAATGAGCCGCCCTCGCCTAATGGCATGACCCTACAAGTTTATCAAGTTCGAGGAAAACTACAGGAATTTTAACAGTCGACGGATTTGCGTGGTTGCTTGTTGTTTTACACATAGATGGAAGGCAGAGAGAAAGGTTAGCGGAGCTAAAGCATTGACATTATACGTTAAGCTAGTCTTATGTTGATATGTAGCCTGACATTATTTGTGCTATTGATATGTGTGCGTGGGGCGGTGCCGTCAGAATTTTCCCTGTGGATTTTAGTGCCCCACTCCTGCACCTGCATGGAACCATTGTTTTTAGTTTTGATCTGTAGCCCCCCCTCTGGACTGGACCCCCCGAAAGGAGGGTAGGGCGGACACAGTTTTCTGTGAATATCTCGAGAACCGAAGGGTTTAGGAGGACCACCTTTTTTTGTATGTTGATCTTAAGGGGCCATGTCAACCCATTCCATAAC
Source organism: Alosa alosa (assembly GCF_017589495.1). Lineage (NCBI taxonomy): Eukaryota > Metazoa > Chordata > Actinopteri > Clupeiformes > Clupeidae > Alosa > Alosa alosa. The sequence continues at coordinate 1,615,904 of NC_063209.1, forward strand.
CACTCATTTCATGTATAGCGCCACCTAGTTAAAAACGAAAAACTAAAAATGAGGTGTTGTAATCGCAGGTATCTGTGACCTAACATGGTCAAAACTGCACAAAATTGGAAGTGTAGGATCATTATGACACCCTCTGAATGCACGCCAAGTTTCGTGGAATTCCGTTCATGGGGGGCCATACAATAAATGAATTTGTTACTGTACACCAACTGGCCTGTAGGTGGCCGGACACAGTTTTCTGTGAATATCTCGAGAACCGTAGGGCCTAGGAGGTCCACCTTTTTTGTGTATGTTGGTCTTAAGGGGCCATGTCAACCCATCCCATTACCACTCAATTCATGTATAGCGCCACCTAGTTAAAAATTAAAAAGCAAAACATTAGGTGTAATCACAATATATCTGGCTGACATGGTCAAAACTGCACGAAATTGAAAGTGTAGAATCATTATGACACCCTCTGAATGCATGCCAAGTTTCGTGGACTTTCGTTCATGGGGGGCCATACAATAAATTCATTTATGTGTACATTTAGTGACCGTACACCAACAGAGTTTTCTGTGAATATCTTGAGAACCGTAGGGCCTAGGATGACCAATTTTTTGCATATGTTTGCCTCCAGGGGTCATGTTAACCAATTCCATATGCACACATGTGCATAAACAGATATTCACACACACACATTCACAGTAATCATACATATGACACATACACACACAGTAGATATATGTGCACATGCACACCCACAAGCACAAGCACATGCACGTACGCACGCACACACACACACACACACAAACACGTACACGCACACACTTCAACAATTTCTCAGAATTATGAACAGGCAAGATGGGGGTGGGGCTGTATAAAATGTATTTTACATGTGAAATCTATGAACTAATCATGTTTTGGTACTTGTTGTCTAGCAGATACCAGTGAGAATTGAGTGTCCATAATGCAATTCAGTGAGACAGTTAGAATCATATATGCCTTTCACCTTTTGTTTTTAGCCAGCAGCCAGACCAGCAGATACCCTGACTTTGCTGAATTACTGAAGCTAAGCAGGAACAAAGTAGGAAATGAACACAATTTGAGAAGCGTGACTTATTTTTGTGGAAAAAATGTGCTGGACTGGGCGGCGGTCATATTTTGTACCGCTCTGCGGTACATCTAGTTACTTTCACTATTGACTAACAATAACCTGACTCTCGCCAGATGAATTTCGTTCCGCCTAGCTCCACTCACATCCCTCTGGGATCGGTTCTGTTGAGAGTGATTTCGGCACCAGATTGTATGGTAGAGCCAATCAGGACGCAGGGCGGGAGTTTCATAGATGTGACGTAGCGTAGAAGCGACTGTGAGACTGTTCTCAGAGTCACGGGTTGCCTTCGATGTGAGTGGTTGAAGTAGCACGTCAATAGATGACGGACAAGTGGCTTATCCAATCATATGCAAGGATTTTTTTAAAAAGGCTCAGCCTTCTGAAGTACCACTCCAATGGATCGATCCCAGATGGATGAGTGGAGCTACTGGAGCCGTTGGATTTGCGGGCTGCACTGGTGGCTGGACTAGCGGCTGAACGGGTGGTGCTTGTGGCTGCGCTTGTGGCTGGACTGGCGGTGCTTGTGGCTGGGCTGGCGGCAGTGCTGGTGGAAGTGCTGGCGGCTGACGATTTTCATCAACGTCATCCCGGAGCTGGTTCAACTGGACCTGTACGCTTCGCCAGCGCTGCTCCTGCTTAAAGAACTCACGCTCCTGAGACTTCAGCGTTTTCTGCAGCAGCGCATACAGCCCGGCCATGTCCGTCCCTTCTGGCACCTCACCCGCTAGTGCTCCTCCATCTCCCTTGTGGCTCTTCCTCTGCCTCCGTGACCTCCCCCTGGTCTGTCTGCTCTAGGTGTCGATACGCCATCCTCCTCCAGGTACGATCTTACTTTCCACCTCATCCTCGCTTTCCACCTCTCTTTCCACTTCTCCTCTCCAGTTTGTCGGGAAGCGTCACAATCCCACCGCTGCCACCAAATGTGAGCGACCGGGCGGTCAACCACGTGTTGGATTGTGAGTTAGGTGGAAATAGAGAAAAAAGCACTTGCAGGAGATTTGGATGTAGGTTCTGTTAACTCCAATTATTTATTTTTCAGCGTATTCAAAAATAGCAACATTAATAAACAAAATACTTTTCCCTACCAAAAACAAACAAAAATAGCATAAACAATGCACAGACCAAAGTATCAGTATAATACACTTACTCTGCCTCACAACAGGAGAGTCCTTTATCTACTACGCACCCAATGGAAACTGAGCTACCCCATTAAATAGCCCCAGCTATTACTCTCAAATGGCCCGTATGGGGATAATTGAGACACACCATTGAACCAGGGAAGCACTCAAAATATGACTCAATAATACATAGCATAAATAAACATAACAATGATATAGAAAACAACAGAAAAGTATATAATGAACAAAACATATGTCCGTTATAAATACATACATAACCACAAGGGATAAAGAAACAATACAACCAAAATAATATCCTAAACACCCCTGTAGCATAATGCCCTGCTCCCTACCCCTGCAGAATGTTTATAATGACCGGTCCCGGCGGAGATCGAGTGAGCTTCCGCAATGGGACAGTGACAGAAGTCGGAGCGTCAGGAAGTGTTGTGAGTAGATGTGTGCGTTAACCAGATTATGGGCACTATACAGACGATATAACATGGCAAATGGAAGACAAGCTAGTGGGTACCACACTATGTAATTGTTATTGATAAGAATGAAGTTGGTAATGACGTTGTAATGAGTGAATGAATGAATGAATGAGCGAAATCGCGCCAAACTAAACAATTGGTTTGCTGCATGAACGAACGCCAAACCGGCGGCAAACACCCGACACCAACAATAAAACCCGCTGTACATCCCTTGAATAACACAAAGGCCACATAACATGCAACAACACTTTACACCACACACAAAACATTTTACATTCAAAGAGGGACGCAGTGGGGGAGTGTGTGCGTGTGTGTGCGAACAGAGTCCCTTTCTCTCGTGTCTGCGCTTGCAGTGCAACGCGAATGAGGCAGTGAGAACGGTAAAGTTCAGTTTCTCACAGTCTGTAGGCTAAACAACAATAAACTCTATGAAGCAAACAATTAGATTGCTTCAGTGTAATAAATCAATTAAGGGCTTTCTCAAATGCCATTTCAAACATATAACATAGAAATCGCCTTTATAGACATTTTCAGATTCCGAACAGACAAACTTGTCTACAGATGAAGAGCACTCTTTTCAACCACCACCAAATTCAGTCCATTTCACAGTCCTTTTTTTTTTCCCTTTCAGTCCATGTTGTCGGTTTTTCTCAGGCTGTATTAAAGTCGCCGAGGTATTGTGGAGGTATTAAGTCGCAAGAATGTGTAGAGATGCTGCTTCCAGGGGATGTTCTCCATGTGGGCAACACAGAGACACTTTCCAAGTGTTCTCATGAACCTCTCTGCAGTGCTGTTTGCCTGGGGCCATAGTGGTGTGATGGTGAAACCCCATGTAGGCCGCAAACTTGCTGAACTGCTCACCATTGAAGGGGGGCGGCTGTTGTCTGTCTTCACCGTTCTGGGGATGCCAGCATCGAGAAGATCTTGTCCATGACAGGGATAACAGAGTTTGCAGAGGTGGAGTGCATGACCTCCACCACAGGGTACCGGGAGTACTCATCTATGATGACTAGCAAGTGTTCACCTGTCGGCAGTGGACTGTAGAAGTCTGCACTGACGTCTTGCGAAACTGTCGAGGAGGTCTGACATCCGCAGAGGTTCGTTGTGTGTTTCTGGAGTGGTGGCTTGACATGCCAAACAGTTTCTTACCATCGCCTCAGCTTGTCGGTCAATGTTTGGAAACCACACCTTCTCTCTCAGGAGGGCCTTCGTTTTTGTGATTCCCTGATGTGCCTCGTGTGCGAGCTGGAGTACCCTGTGCTCGAGTGAGGAGGGAATGACGATCCTGGAGCCCTTTAGTATGATGTCATTTTCATGTGACACTGTGAGCTAGCTTTTCACATGTTCATATTGTCTTAGAACAGTGTCCTTTGTGACTGTGTGCCATGTGTTGTTGCGTATGAGAGCACTGACCTTTTGTAGTGTTGCATCTTTGAGTGTCTCACACTTGATTTCATCCAGAGTTATTGCTTTTGGTGTGTTGTTCTGCATGATGAAATTCACATATTCTTCAGCTACTTTTGTTGCACGGGAAAATGTAATTCCAGGGAATTACCATTGCATGTAAATGTAAAAACTGCTGTGTATAACATTACGTACAGTATGATTATTCAGATTACATAGACTTACTGTGCTTGGATTGTGACGGGACATGTAGTCTGCCGGGTTGTCAGACCCTTTCCTGTATTCTACCTTGAGGTTGTATGGCTGCAGTCCAAGTCCCCATCGCTCAATGCGGGCGGGCGGCTTTGACCTCGGGTTCTTCCAGATGAGTTTGAGTGGATTATGATCCGTCACCATTATGAACTCCTTGCCGTATATGTAAAGATAAAAATGTTCGCAGCTCCATACAATTACGAGTGCTTCACGCTCTGTTTGAGAGTAGCGCCTCTCCACATCGCTGGCTTGCATAC